>NC_059373.1:4362221-4489721 GCF_019703515.2 Myxocyprinus asiaticus | reverse complement strand
TAACGCTGGAGAGAGACAGACTGAGAGGTCATTTAAACAGGACAGAGGTGTCAAGTACGTCTCCACGGTCCCAAGTCTCACCTCAACCTGGTACTGTAGGGAAACAGTGGTTACAGTTTTGACACAACATTCATTGTTCTTATATTTATCACTTCAGAATAATACATTATTGTGCCAAATATTTCTGGATATGCACTGTTGTATTCTGTGACAATACTTGTCTTTGACACTTGGCAATTAAATCTTTTAAGTTATATGAAATAATTAACAAACTTATTTAACAAACTTAAATAATAATAATAGTAATACAGTAATAATAATATATAATTTATTTAAAATAATGTGATTATATATTACAATTAAATACTGAATGTAAAATGTAATTAATAACAATTAAATTAATATTTATTTCAATAAAATTATACAAATGTATATTATATACATTTATTGAATATAATAATGATTTGAAATATTGAATAATGTATGTAATACTTATTTTTAAGTTATATTAAATATTGAAATAACTTTCCTAAATAATAATAATGATATTTATAATTATTATGATATAATGTATAACTGAAATCTGATTATGTATTATAACTATACTGTTATATTATATGTAATATAAACATTAAACAAAATTAAAATATGTAATTTATGTAAAATAAATGTAGTTATTCATTATAATAATGATTTTAAATATTTAATAATTCATACCTTAATCATTTTAAATACATAATTGTATATAATTTACCACAATATTACATTAAATTTAAAATAAGATGAACATTTAAATAAAATGACCTAATTATGTAATATATATATATAAAAAATACTTATTTATGTATATTAAATAATTAAATAACTCTTCTATATAATAAAAATTATTGTAATTATTATTATTATTATTATTATTATTATATAATTAATTAAAATATATATATTATAAGTTTATAGGTTAATAGGTTAAAAACAATCTGCATTCTGCATCTATGAATAAAAATAAAATGTATATATTTTTTAAAATAGAATTAGTTATTTAATATAATAATGATTTAAAATATTTAATAATACATTAAATTCCTTAATATGTTTAAATAAATTATTGTACATAATTAATTTGAAAATGAAAATAATCTCTCTCTCTCTCTCTCTCTCTCTCTCTCATATATATATATATATATATATATATATATAAAACATTATAAATTATGTTACATAATTTAACATGCACATAATTAAACCATTGTGGTTTGTGTAAAAATACGTATCTGAGTGAATGTTACCTCTTTTAATATAGACAAAATTAGGTCACACACACTATCCCCTATTCTATCCCCTAACCCTACCCCTAAACCTAACCCTCACAAAAAACTTTCTGCATTTTTACATTTTCAAAAAAACATCGTTTAATATATTTTTTTAAGCGATTTGAATTATGGGGACACTAGAAATGTCCTCATAAACCACATTTATAGCATAATACCCTTGTAATTACCAGTTTGTAACCTAGAAAAAATGTCCTCATAAACCAACCAAACCTGCACGCACACACACACACACACACGCTTACATCACCACCTGTTATCTTCATAACAAAGCAAGACTTCCTCTAGAAATGTGTCATGGGAGAAAGTGTCTGAATCACTACAAGTTCCCATGTAACACACACAACTAAGATTTTAAATGACAGAGCAGAACTCATTCAAATGTTATTCAGGATATGCTGATTATATGCAGACCAAACTGGCTGCAAAAGCCCAATAATCAGATTCTCTGATTCTTACCATCAATATCATTCAAATAAAAATAATTCAGTTAATCATGCATAAAAATGTGCCTCATATGGTAACATCTAAACTGGGTTTTATTTTCAGACAAAACTATTATTTTATGTATATGACTAAATAATCCTGACTATATAACTGTAGTAGTTTACACCAACGAAAGTTATTTTAAGGGCAGAAATAGATAACTACACTAAGGTAACAACAGCACATTTACGCTATTTACAGCGTAAACAACAAAATCACACTTGGGCCTTGTGTTGCAGCTCTATCAAGAATGCAACACATGCGTGTGTTGCGTTATGAATTGCATTCTGACACAATTTGGAAGGACACTTGGAATTGAACCTGTGTAGCTAGAAGTGTTTGCATTCATACTTGCTTTGATGTTTTGGGCCTTATTTGATGAAAACTGCTGTTTTCAGACTAGTGAGTGCACAAAGATTGTTGCTTACCTCTAAACACCATGTTGTTACGGTGTGTAAATGCACAGACAAGACCCTGAAATGAGGACACCACAAAGAAGATCCTTTACTTCCTGTAGAGAGAGATTGATTCAGGCTGTTTATTGTACATGTGTGTGTGTGTGTTTATATGTGTGTTTATAACCCCAAAGACTGCTGTCGATATATATTCCTCCAAGTCTGTCAAGGTTTCAACATGGACAAATCATATGTGCAAAGCTGTCCGGAGTCTGGATCTGTTCCGCTCATTGAATGAATAAAAAAAAAAACCTAGACAACCGACTGTCTGAGGAACGTTAAAACTGGGTCAGACTGCCCATGTTGGCTTCACCCCTCGCCGCGAGTTCGATCGGATCTGCGGTTTCCCTGGTGACTGACACTCTCTGGTCTTTCAGCCTATTTCATTTGGCAAAGAGCGCTGTGGACAAACTCCTTTGAATCAAATCCCCCTTCCTGCTAAGAAAGCAGGAGATATTTGCTAAAGACCACTCACCACCTATCAGATGTCACCAATGATTTCCTATGTTATGAACGTGGCCTTGCCGCAGTTACATTCAGTTTAGTTGGATACATCACTTGCCAAACCCCATGGCATGGAGTTGGGAATATATTACCTTACCCAAAGTATGTAAATAATCCATATATAGTTAATAGTTGTTGGTTGAAACATATTTTGCATTGCTGGAAAACGACAGAACTCCTCAGGAATTTAACAACAGTTTTCACTTCCATTGTTTTTTTAATGGGGCTGAGCAATAGAGAAAACATGCAACTTGTGCCTGGAATAAGGGGGTGGTTGAAGGACAAGGTATCATAAGTACTGTACAGACTAACAGTAGGCTTTATTTGGAAGAGCTAGGCACATACTGGATATATGAAAAGAAATAATAGATTAGTTTAGTTTAGCCTATCATAGAGGCCTTATGATTCCTATGACTTACGTGAAACATTGTTGCAACCCATTTTATTTCCATAATATGATGTATTTCAGCATGGGGCAGTAAGCAAAACTCCAGCTGTATCACCAACGCACAACTGTTCAGACAACAAACCATGCTTGCTTGACACTGGCGACAGCACAAGATGAGAATGTGTTCTTGAGTTCAAACACAGCTGGATGGAGCACAATTTTAAATGAAGGGATCTCAAAATGTGCTTTTAGATTTCAAACTTTGTTTAAATTGACACAGCGACCTAAAAACGCTGTTTATTACACAATGCAACCAAAGTGAGATGCTCCAAAAGCGTCCATGATATGTGTGCACATTGACGCATCCTTAGAAATGTCTTTATGATAAATCAATCGCGGATGGATTGTCGAATTCAATTGCAAAAGGGGTTACTTTGGACTGTAGGCCAATGATAGGCTTATGTTCAAGAATATGGAAATAAACCATATATTGACTTCTAAAGCCACTTTTTGTTTTGTCTTATAAATGCTTTACTCGTCTGCCACAATGATGTAATGCATTTTAATTTTCTGAATTATTATATTTATAATATAGATTATATTTTTTACTATTTATTATTATTTAATCATTATATATTGAATTATTGTTATTTGAGGGACTTTCACAGCAAATATTGATATGCGATTAATCGCAATTAATTCGATTAATTCAGCACATCATGTAATTAATTTAAATGCGAACCTCGCTCCGCATTCAGATGTGCATAACTATAAGAAATATTGTGGTTGCGCAACATTTAGTTCATGACATCCAACAGTTTGTTGAGCCTTTTTCTTCTTCAACTATTTACCACGGACACAGTAACTATAATAACACCAACTAGCCAGTTGGAAGGAACACAAGATTTTTTTAACCAAAAAAACAACAACAAAAAACTGTAGATTTGTAGAGCGTCGATATTTTTATCTTTATACAGTATATTTATATATTTATATACACTCACTGAGCACTTTATTAGGAAAACTATACTAATATTGTGTAAGGCCATCCTTTGCTCTCAAAACAGCCTCAATTCTTTGTGGCATGGATTCCACAAGATGTTGGAAACATTCCATTGGGATTCTGGTCCATGCTGACATGATAGCATCATGCAATTTCTGCAGATTTGTCAGTTGCACATTCATGATGCAAATCTCCCGTTCTATCACATCCCAAAGGTTTTCTTTTGGATTCAGATCAGGTGACTGGGAAGGCCACTGAAGAACAGTGAACTCATTGTCATGTTCATGAATCCAGTTTGAGATGACGTTTGCTTTGTGACATGGTGCATTATCATACTAGGACTAGCCATTAGAAGATGGGTAAATTGTGGCCATGAAGGGATGCACATGTTCTGCAACAATACTCAAACAAGCAATGATTGATTGGTATTAACGGGCCCAAAGTGTGCCAAGAAAACATTCTCACACCATTACACCACCGCCACCAGCCTGGACTGTTGACACAAGGCAGGCTGGGTCCATGGATTCATACTGTTGGTGCCAAATTCTGACCCTACCATCTGTGTGCCTCAGCAGAAATCGAGATTCATCAGACCAGGCTACGCTTTTCCAGTCTTCAACTGTCCAGATTCAGTGAGCCTGTGCCCACTGCACCCTTAGCTTTCTGTTCTTGGCTGACAGAACTGGAACCCGATGTGGTCTTCTGCTTTTGTAGCCCATCCGCCTCAAGGTTCGACTATAATTGTACAGAGGGCTTATCTGAGTTACTGTAGCCTTTCTGTTAGCTCGAACCAGTCTGGCCATTCTCTAGTTGACCTCTCTCATCAACAAGGCATTTCCGTCCACAGAACTAACACTCACTAGATGTTTTTTGTTTTTTGTTTTGTTTTTGGCAGCATTCTGAGTAAACTCTAGAGACTGTTGCATTTGAAAATACCAGGAGATCAGCAGTTACAGAAATACTCAAACCAGCCCATCTGGCACCAACAATCATGCCACATTTGAAATCACAGAGATCACATTTTTTTTCCCCCATTCTGATGGTTGATGTGAAAATTAACTGAAGCTCCTGACCAGTATCTGCATGATTTTATGCACTGCACTGCTGCCGCACGATTGGCTGATAAAATAATTGCATGAATGAGCAGGTGTACAGGTGTTTACATATTTATAAATGTGGTATTTTTGCCACATAAATACAACATTGCACATTTTTAACCGTAAATACGAAATTGTTCTGGTTAACTAACCGTGACATTTTTAATCATGGTTAATAGTCAAACTGGTTAATCTCAACATCCCTAGTGGCTGTAATTTTCCACTGTCCTGATATCAGTAGTGCTAAAAAGGCAGAGGTTATTAGACAACATCTGATTTGCCTGTATCTATGGATCTGCCCTGACATGAGTTATGTAGGCAACACCTTTAAGTTGTTTGGTATAAACAGCTGTATCCCATTTTTGTCAGCTTATCGGTGAGATGACGCAAGATAATCTGGCTTCTAAAAACAACATAAAAACTTGAGTGTAATCCAACACTGAAAATCAACAGTCCTGAGCTGTGAAAGCATCACAGCTTTTTTGTTCACCATGTGAATATCATCCGATCGCTTAGATAATTATTAGCACACCTCTCCTCAACAAGTCTTAGCAAGCATCACTAACTAGGATCTGCGTGGAGAAAAATAATATTAGCACAAAACCAACCTTCCCCCCCCACCAAATCATACAACATTAAAACACCCACACAAACTAGGTCAATTGATCATTCAGTGAAAGATGTGAATGGAGAACACCACTGAATTTAATTCCTTAAAAGCACTTCAATTGCAATATGAGACCACATGTTGATTCTCTATGTGAACTGAGATGTGTTTCCATACTGACCTTGCCTTTTGTACTTTGTCTTGAATAAGGGATAAAGTGCCCTTGACTGCAGGCGTTTATTGCATACCAATATCTTAAAATAGATCTGCAGGCTTTGTTTTCAACTCCTAGTGTTATTGACTTTTTTATTATACCGTGTGCTTCAAGCCAAGCAAACAGGAAGTGGTCCCATGAACACCTTCTTCCCTATTTTCTTTTTTGCCAAAATGGAAAATACACAAATACTTTGTTCAGAGTTCGGACAAATGTAAAATCTGTTTTTGTTTTTTTTTTTGTTTTTGGAATATCTAACTCAAATACACTTCAGTGAGTCTGTGGTATGTGGGTCTGAACAGTAATTTCTAAAGTTTGGATATGAAAAACAAATCATAATTACTTGCAGTGTGAACAAAACCTTACAACATTGGTCCTTTTTTTTTTTTTTTAAGTTATATATAAAAAAGCAGACAACCACAACTAGAGCAAGCACTAAGAGCATTTCAAACAATATTTTATTTTTCAGAGAACATAGAAGCCAAAACACTGATAGACGGCTAAAATTTCACATCCATGTGTCAGAGTGACACTTTGTACATCTCTTTGTTTTACGCCAAACTAAAAATACGTGTCGGGATTTAGACTCTTCTGGAAACTGACAGGCACTGACATCTTAGTTGCAATAAATAAATAATAATAATAAAATAAAAACACACTTTGAGGTGTTTTAAGACCTTTTTAATATCCGACCTGCATCTACATGCACACACAGGTGATGAATTACTGAATATACCGTACTCAACAACCATGATCTGACTTTGTTTGAAAAATAGAAGAGGAAAAGCAGGGATGAAAGTTGAAAGAATCAAAACACCTTATTGTGCTTTACTACAAGACTTCCTGCCGATAATCAAGCTTACAATGCGGTCCACGCTAGGTGCTGTTTGTCAGTCTTACATTCGTCAGAAGAGCTCATGCCATCTGACACAATTAAGTTTTGTCTACATGCAGATAACACTAATTAGGAGTTTGAGAATTCCTTCACTTTAATGCAGAAAAACTCCTAATGTTTTTTGTGTGTGAATCAAAACAGGACATATTATTATATGAATTTTGTAAAAATTTTAGCCTATGTGAAAGTGCAAGTACTTGTATAAAACACAATAAAAAAAATAAATAAATAAAAAAACACTTGGATTTTTTTATTTTTTTTAATTAATTTTTTTTTTTAAATTTATTATTAAATTAGGTTTTAAACCTTATAAAAATGTAACTTTGATACATTTTTCTGGTGTCTCTCAAAAACGTACAGTGGAGCTACCATCCATGGAACAATGATGATATGTTATTATTATTATTTTTATGACGATGATGATGATTATTATTAGTTGGTTATATCAAGCTACTTTCATAACTACCAAAGTCGTATCATGGTATTATCATAGTACATGTCCAAAACTACATAATATTACCCTGCTGGTAATTTTTTCCAAAAACCATTGTAGTGCCACAATACTTTTTTAAACTTTGTTTGTGTCAAAACCTTGTTTGATTTCTTCATATGCGTATTATAATTAAGTTTTTTATTTTCATTTTTCATTCAAATTTTTTTTATTTCTATAATTTTGTAATTTAATAAAATAATTAAAATTTCATTTTTATTAAATAATAAAATAATTGTATTATTTAATAAAATATTTATTTTACTATTTATTTTATTTTGTATTTCTTATAATTAAAAAACATATTTATTACACTATGTAACAACAATTTATTTATTTGTATTTTTGTATTTTATTTTTTTGTTCCTGGGTAGTAAGTGTTATTTCCTAATTGCTTATGCCTCAAAAGTATAGACAATGGCTATTATTCCCCACAAACTTTGCTTTTGTGACCAGGACAGTGATATTTTGAAATGTACCTATTTCCAATGAGAAAACGGGCAAATTTGTGTTTTTTCATTCACATAAAGTCAGAAAAAAACAACATATGAATCCAAATGAACATGTATTTATACTAAATTAATATTCAAAGCCGTGCTGGTCCATAATGGTAACAAGTACCCATCTCTTCCCCTGGCTCACTCGGTGCACCTCAAAGAGGATTACAACAGCATCAAGACTTTGCTGGACGCCTTGAAGTATGATGAGTACGGCTCAGAGGTCATAGGAGACTTCAAAATGGTGGCATTCCTGTTGGGTCTCCAAGGCGGTTTTACCAAGTTTCCCTGCTATCTTTGCCTTTGGGACAGCAGGGACACCAAGGCGCACTACCACAGGTGGGACTGGCCACAGTGGACCGAATTCTCTGTGGGGAGGAACAACGTCAAGTGGGAGCCACTGGTGGACCCCCGGAAGCTGCTGATGCCACCACTGCACATCAAATTGGCCTTATGAAACAGTTTGTCAGAGCTCTAGATAAGGAGTTGGCAGCCTTCAAGTACCTTCAAGACTTCTTTCCTAAGCTGTGTGAGGAAAAGGTCAAAGCCGGTGTCTTCGTCAGACCACAGATAAAGAAGGATTTTGGATTCATATGTTGTTTTTTTCTGACTTCATGTGAACGAAAAGACACAAATTCGCCTGTTTTCTCATTGGAAATAGGTACATTTCAAAATATCACTGTCCTGGTCACAAAAGCAAAGTTTGTGGGGAATAATAGCCATTTTCTATACTATTGAGGCATAAGCAATTAGGAAATAACACTTACTACCCAGGAACAAAAATTGTGTTACATAGTGATTATCTATTATAAGGATTTATTTATCTGGATTATTATTCCTAGCATGTGGAATGTGTGGCAAAGGACCACTTTTGATCTACAATTTATCCACATTAAATTAAAAACTTCCTCAATCCTCATAATTAACACTGATCTATGGGAGGTGTGTTGTATGTGACGTAGTCACAATGTGCAAAGATATCATATAGTATACAGGTTTAAGATTTCGTCTCGTCCCATTAGACACAAACAAATGTGTACAACGAACCTTAAACCTCACACTTGGATGCACTTATGCTCATAAAAACAAAACCACACACTCACACACGCAAAGGCATATATAACATTGTCAGTTTAGCTGAAATGAGAGAAACACCTGGTGTTGTTGGCCATGTGTCGAGAAAAATGTTTAAGTGGGAGTTTTTGGGCAGAGAGGCCAGAAAATATAGTTTACCTTCATGTTCCAGGTCAGAGATGTTTTTAAAAGATCTTTAACTAATACCACAAAAATGTGATAAAATAAAACCAATTATATCCAACAACTTAATCTAAAAAAACACTACTCTGTGATTACTGAGCGCATGTAATATTTCCCCTAAAATCTAACCACAATCCGCTGGCATTACACAAATCACGCCTGTAACATTAGATCTCATTCTTTTCAAATTGCCGTTCCACATGATATTTGAGTGATTTAACTGACTGTGTGTAATCACAGACTATTTTAGCTGCTGTTTCGCTTTCTGTCACTGTAGTAATGAAATACTTTCTTGTAAGCTGTGTGGTGATACTCATGAACTCTGCGTCATCTGGTGGGGCTTCCTGTGACATCATGACTTACAGAAAATGTGACTATTGTACAATTACAGTATAAATCATTTAAAAAATGAGCCACTCTTTCCCAATTTGAGCCTGATGAATCTTGGCATTGTCATCCTGGAATATGCCTGTGCTGTTAAGGAAGAAAAATCCATTGATGGGATAACCTGGTCATTCAGTACATTCATGTGCTCAGCTGACTTCATTTTAATGCCGGATAACGGTGCTGAGCCTATACCTGACCAACTGAAGCAACCCCAGATTTTGGGGAAATGAAGCCATATTACTTGAAAGATATACTGTAACTTTATTGAAATAAAAATACCAGTTTGGCTCTGATAAAGCGCAGTATCATAAATCAGGTCAACAGAAGTTTACCCTGCAGTAGTTTACTTTCACGTTCCAAACCTACAATTGTGAAAATGGTCCATTGGGTGGTTCTTGACCAGAATAAACTGCATTATACACCAGACTTTATGACAATAACCCACTAAAAAAAAAAATGGTTTATGGTTAGGACTGTGGAAACAGATGATACAGGACACTTGTTCTAAATTTTCTCTTTGTTGCTGTCGAACGCGCAAGGAGAATCTATGTGGGGTGTCTGAGCTCAAGGGCAGGTTTTGCTTTTGTAAACTCGGTCTAGACACGCACATATGCCATTCTGTGAAATGTACACTCCAGTGCAGAAAGCTGGCCTCCACCTTGCCCTGTAGGACTTTACACACAAAACGTCTTATTTCCGCCTGGATAGACCAACTAAAAGAAACCTTCCCCTTAAAGATGTGCTGGGGAAGTCCTGATGATGTGATTTATTCTGCTGTAAAATTTTGTAAGGTGATGTCGTTGCAGGTGCTACTGTACGAAATGTGATATATTGAAGTGTCAGATCCTCAGGAGAAGAGGAAGAGAGAGAAGTCTAGTCATGAGAAATGGAAAAAATTAAATAACAGCTGCAGATGTCCCAGTCCTACTATTTTCCATTTTCTTTTAGTTGAAATCTATGTGGTTTATCTAATACCACAGCAGCCAAAAGTTGCTAATGTAATGTGAAATATGACCATCGTTTCTCCTTTGCTTAGTTTGTAAAAATATAATAAAGATGCTCTGATGACTAGCAGGATATTGTACATACTGTACAAGGATCTGGGCTGTGTTTCATGTGTGTTTGTGGGTGTTACAGTAAGTCATTTATGAGTGCTTTCGAATACTAGACGGATAAACCAAACAAAGGACAGTACTTCCTGGTTTGGAAAGTTATACATTTTCTTTTGGATGGGAAAGTAAAGTAAATATCTAAAATATATATTTAAAATAAATATCTCCTATGTTTCTTATAATATTTACTATTATTAAAAAAATAAATACATATTAGTAAATAGTATTTAAATAAATAGAAAATACAATACAATGAAAGAAAAGCTAAATATTAAATATTTAAGTATTAAATTAAATATTAAAATATAAAACACAATTATTAAAAAGAACACATGTATTATAAGTATATAACATTATTATTATTATTATTATTATTATTATTATTATTATTATTATTATTATTATTAAATTATTAAATCTAAAGTGTGTATCTTTTTCTGTGTTAAAATACTTTCTCCTATCCCAGTTTAATATGCAGAGACAACTATAAATAAGCTCGTAGGTTAACTTTCTGGAAAAATGTATTCAGAAAGCGGTTTGAAAAGCTTCAGCTATAAAAGTTTGTACTTTTGGCATAGTAGGTGTAATGGATGGGAATATTTACTATACTTTCAGGCGTCTAGTTTTTCAAGAGCTCAGAATATGGTTCAGACTTTAGTACATTGGGACAGATGTTTCACATCCTAACAAAAATAAGCGTAAGTGATGTTAGCCTGTTCAGAAGAAGTTTACTTTAATGCAAACTTATACTGGGCATTGAAGTGAACATCTGGCGTGGAGGACTTTTGTGTGTGCGCGTATGTGGCTGTTTAAGGTTTCGTTAAAAAATGCTGGATGCGGTGTAGCTGCTTTGTGAGCATCTGTTTGTGTGTGTGTGTGTGTGTGTGTGTGTTGTATGTATGTCTCATTATTCTGTGGTGTAATCAGGGCTCCCAATGTGAATCTTTGATCAAATGTAAATGAAAGCCTTGTTAGTGCATCATCTACAGTTTATTTTTCTTTAATTATAGCTTTGTTCGGAGTAGTAGTACCACTCTTAGTATTTCTGCAGCAGTGCTGGGTAGTAATAGATTACATGTTTTGTAATTATAATTGTAATTTGTTTCAGTTACATAAAAATAAAAAAAAACTCTTGTAATGCCGAACCGATTGCATTTGTGCAGTAAAGTTAATTTTAGTTTTGCGAGTTGCTTTTGTGACAACTTTTGAGACCAGGGGTTAAATTGGGGTGAAGCGGCATTCCAGCAACTCCGAAAAGACGAAAAAAAGAGTGCAGTCTGTGTCGTGCCGGAACCTGTTCTGCTATATATATATATATTTTACTTGTCAAAGTACTGATGCAATATTGTAAAAACAGTTCAAGCTTATCCTACTCAAATGCATATGACATCAAATAAACAAGAATTAGATCAGATGTAATCTGAAAGTAATCCAAAATAAATCAGATTAGATTACTTTAAAATTGTAACCCAAGGCATTACATTACTTACTGACAAAAATTTTGATGTCAGTACCAGATTACAATTCAGATGTAATCTACCCAGCACTTTTCTGCAGCATATAGTATGTATATACAGGACAGTGCACAATTAGTAAATTTTCTGTATGCATGTACTGTATCCCACAATGCAATATACTTGATTTGACCTTTTGTTTTAAGTCTCAATGCATCGGAAGCAATATCAGACATAATTTTAAATCACCTTTTTGACTCATTATTTGATTTGAATGCCAAAAGTTTATTTAAAATGCAAAATAACCATATTATTTCTGAGATGCTACTTTCTGGACTCTACTTTCTGAATTAAAGATGCAACCTGATGAAGTCACAAACGTAGTGAGATCATGTGAAAACAATGGCATACCATTTGTTGTTTGTTTGAAACATTTAATGTTGCTTATTGCATTATGTTTAACATACTTAAAAAAAATAGTAGGTAATATACAGTATACTGTATACTGTGCAGTATTCAGTTCAAGTTGTAGGCTAGAATTCCATTACGAATATTCAAAAAACGTTCATCTTATTTCTTTCTGTCAAGTGCGATTCTGTTTTCAACTTCATCAGATCATCAATCGAACTATGAAATGTAAAAGAAATAGCTCATCAAATTAGCAAATGGCTTGTAAACATCTGAAGCTAAAGAAATCAAATCTCCGCCTATTCCTTCAGCCACAGATGGGTTTAGATTTGGTTATGATGCATTTATTTTCCCCAGCCGTTTGAAAGGAGCACATTAAGACCTCTGGCAGTGGTGTGCACCAGCCTTCGTCATGCACAGAACTCCACTTGAAAGGTTTGGTTAGACCCAAAGAGCCCGAATCCAGATGATTTTGCTTCGAGCGTGGCTCGTCGGCCTGCCTCTTCCTCACCACACGGATTGTTCTGGAACAACTAAATCCAAAGATGGCTTGTAAAAGGCCAGAAAAAGTTCTGCATGTTCTTTTCTCATGAATTGGAGTATTTTTTGGTTGAAATGCTTATTAGGCCTACTGCAAACATGAATAATACCTCAAAGTATGCAGTTTGTTGAGGAGAGGTGTGATGATACATTTCTAAGCAATCATATGTACGATTTTTGCATGGCAGAGGGTAAACGGGTGAGAAAATCCCACAGACTTGCATTGAAGGAACGACCTGAGCCAAATCTAGGGACCTGAATATCATAAAGACTTTGGAGTGGGTTTTTTAGACTTGACACTTTGGCTAAAACCACTCAAAAGACCTTGGCAACCACATAGCAACACCCTGACAAACACCAAGAACACTCTAGAATCACTGTACTGAGTGTTACACAATGAAGCACCACTTACATTTTATTTTAAATATACAAAAACTTAGTTCTTCATGCAGTGGGTATTCCTGAATATAGATAATTCTTCATCCAAGTACATTTGGTCTGGAAGCTATATTGATGGTTATGGTAACCAGCCAAATTGACATGGTGAAAAATTCCCTCTTAATGACATGTCCCTGCTGTTCAACTCATTTGTTTTTTACAGGATGACTAAATATATACTGAAAATCCATTTTTAACAGGAAAAAGTTTTACAGTTCAGTGTAAGTGATTGCTCTGTGGTGTGAGCTGCAAAAAAGCCTTCATATTTCACTGTCTGAGTCATTGAGCTGGTGGTGGACTCTGGTGGAGTTTAAATGCCAGGGAAAAGAGGGCCACCCTATCCAACCCACACGCCCCAAAGTATTTAAAAAAACAGTTCACCCAAACCCATATGACTTACTTGGGAGGGGGACAATATTTAACAAGATTTTGCTATATAATGACAGTGAATACTTTCTCCAGGCTCTCAAAGATAAAAGCTCTATAAAGGATAAAAAACATCAAACCACGGTAAAAGTAGTTGACACAACTCATGTACTATTGTCCAAGTCCTCTGATGCCATACGATCATTTTGTGTGATAAACACACCAAAATGAACGTCATTATTTACTCTCAAACCTGATCAAATATCATGACGTATTTGTCCATTTTGTGACCAAACATTGTGACATGTCAAACCAATGAGGTTTGAAGTGATTGATGTTAAGACTTAAATTGTGGTGTGTTCATCAAACAAAATGATTGTATGGCTTCAGAAGACTTGGGAAACAGTGCGCGAGTTGCATGAACTGCTTTTACTGTGGTTTTGTGATGTATTTTCGTCCTTTATAGAGCTTGACAGCCTGGAAACACATTCACTTACATTAAATGTAAAAAAGATGTGTGAAGAAATCAACATGGTCTCTTAGAATGTAAGTTACTATAACAACATTTTTGCAAAATGACTCTTAAGTGTCACTTTCTACATTTTGCTGTAGATTCTTGGTGAAATGAACACTAGAGGCGCTACAACAATTGTGCGTTTTCTTCACTGTCACACAAATCACGACTACAATAGCTGATTATGACTTTATAAACACTTTATATTTCAATCAATTACTCACACACCGCTATGCTACAGTATGTAATGACTTTTACTCCAACACACTATTTGAAAAACGATTCCACGGTTCGAGCCCAGCCAAGGATGCTCAAAACGAAAGTGCAATTAATCCAAAGTTACATAGATGCATCACAAAGTGATGAGGTTGCTTATGAAAATGTGTGCTTTTCATATCGAATTTGCTTTTAAAACAATATCGGTTAGGTTAAGACGTTGGCTAAGGTTAAGGATTCCTGTTGTTCACCTCTCATTAATCTTAAAGGACACTATTGGTTAGGTTTAGGCTAAAGTTTTATTTTAGGGAAGTACGCTTTACTCATTAAAACATTCATCTATGGATGTTCACCTTCAAACCTCGTCTGATTACAACATCATTGGACTTGTTTTTGGTGCCCCCCGCTGGACATTTCACTGGAAAACTGCAGCCAAACGTGTAAAGCCCCATTCACATTGCCAGCGATTTTGTCGCTAGATGTCGCTAGTCTCTGTATTTCTTGTCGCTAGTGGGTGTTCCTACTGCTGTCACTCTTATGTTATTTGTTGGCTGCACAACTGGCCATAGCTGTAGAAAATCTGATCACAGATGAGCTAGATTGCCAGTAAAACAAATATATAATTCTCATTTGACAAGGAATCATTTGTTTTGCCTCTAATAATGAACATTCTGCAGGGGAGAGTGCTTTTATATAAACCACAGCTGTGCTCAATGCATCCTGTCATGAACAAGACAAACAATCTATTAATGTATAAATTTAACTCACTAACAATGTCGACAATTTCTGGTACATTATCCAATTTGATAAGAAATCAGTTTATTTGCTGATAAAAATGAGCATTCTGGATGGTAAAGTATTAAAAACTGCAGCAAAACTCAATGCATTATATCAACACAAAGATCGATCTTTCAATGTACCAATCGAACTCAATCAGAATGCTGATAATTTCTGACATGGTTTTCCATGCATCATTGTTTTATATTATCCATGTAAGTTGTTACAGAAACATGATATAGAACAGTGAAATCAATGACAACAACAACTCCTCCATGTCTCCTGCACTCTTCTCCATTATCTCACAGGAGACAGTTGATGTAAGTTTCACAGTCTTTTCTCATTGGAAGTTGCTGCGCGATATCGCTATGCATTTGTATAAAGTTTAACTTTTCTAAACTTTGTCGCGTCTTGACACATGCCCACATCCTGTCGCCAACGGTTGCTGTCGCTCGAGTCGCCGGAAGTCGCCAGCTGTCATTGAAAATGAATGGTCACCCGTCGCATCCAGTGACAAAATCGCTGACAGCGTGAATTGGGCTTAATACAGTATGTAATTTTGGTTTGCAAAAATGTTGCCATGGTCACATAAATTTCATGAGATCAGGCTAGAAGAAACACATTCATGCAGGTATTGAATGGCATGAAGGAGAGTACATAATTTGGAGCTTTTCTTTTAATGGACTGTGTTTGATTGCTAACAGCTTTGTTACTTATCTATACACCCATGGCAAAACATTTCAACCCAACTGACTTTGAATCTAGCCCTAGATTTTACTTCACAATATGTGCATACAACAAGACTACACAGCAGTTTTGAGCCCAGAGCTCAGGGCCTCTGTTAAATCAATCAAACCAACTGAATGAAGGAGGGAAACTTTCATATCGGGTAGAGCTACTGTTCCAAAACACACACCACTATTTTTTTTTTCAACACACAGACTGTGCTATTCTATTCCTGTGTTCTGAGTGTTTTTTTAAAATAAGCCATCATAGTGAATCTGTTGCATCTCGCTGTTCAAACCTTGATTTTTTTCCCCCAATGGTTTCTGCCTAAATGCTAGGGTATACTTAATTTTTCAAACGCGTTCAACGCATGCACACTATAAATACTTTGTGACACTCTTTTAGCACAGTCAATGGCAAGCACATGCACCAGCGACACGCAAAGTCGCGGACTGTCCGCCTGTCTAAAAACTAGGCTGCACGTGCACACGTACTAAATTTGCACCACACGCATTGTGATTGAGACGTAGCGGCACATGGAAAACCAAAGTATAGTTTGGCTTTAAAAGCTAGGGTATACTTTGTTCTCCTAGATCAAGAGTTTCAGTGAGGTGAACTAAAAGAAGCCTGCTTGGCCAGTAATATTTGCATGCTTGTTCTTAAATGCACTGTGCATCATATTCAGGACATTATTGAACACTACTAAGAAAACAAGGACAAAGAGAGACAGACAAAAGAGTGAGAGAGAGAGAGAACATTTGACAGGACCTGAAGTGTGCAAGTGGCTCCGGGCCCCTGGGAAGCCCCCCTGCTGAAGATGTGAGAGTCTGAGGTTATTTTTAATGGCAGGTCGGACCTCATTCTGAGAGCAGAGGGAGTGATATAACAAACAGCTCAGGAGTACAGAGGGGGGTTCAGTTTATTATATATGCATTATTCTTCACTGAATTACAGCCTGTACAGCTGAAAACAGTTTGCTTTTGGTGCCCCTCCATGGACATTACACCCAGAAAATTAAGCTCACACATGCCTATACTCCCAACGACACTTACTGCTTTGGCCACTGGGGGCAGTGTTTCGAATTTCTGTAAGCACAGACCAATTTTAGCTAAAGCAAATTCAACCTACTTTTTCTGATTTCACTGTGAGATCAGTCTGTATAGCTCTATAGATGTATTAATGGTATTTTAATATTAATATCTTAATTTAAAAAAAGAGATGCAATGAAAGTGAATAGTGACTGAGACTAACATTCTGCCCAGAAAGCCATATGGGTTTGGAACATTGTAGGGTCAGTTACTCTAAAAAAGTAATTAATTACTAACTACTAATTACATGAATGAATGAACATTACATTTATATAGCGCTTTTCTGACACTACACTCAATTAGTAAAGTAATCTAATTACACTGTCTGAAAAGTAATTGCATTACTTATTACTATTTACATTCTAAAAATGAAAAATACAAGGATAGACATGAAACTGTTCTTTTAATTCTTTCAAATAAATCATATAAAATCAAATAAATTATTCATGAACTGGCCAAAGAATTTAAAGGGGCAGCGTTAAATAAAAAAAACATAAATTTTAACATTAGATGTAAAATTTCGATTTTAAATTCACTATTGTTTTATACAGAATTGTTCAATTGTTTATACAGTATTTAACACAATTACATCAGAAGTAATTGTAATTAAATTACTGGAAAATTAAGAGTAATTCCTTTCTTTACTTTTTCAATGAAAAGTAATTTAATTACAGTAATTAAATAATTACTGTAATTAAATTACTTTTTCATTGAAAAAGTAAAGTAAGAGATTACTCTTAATTTTTCAGCAATTTAATTACAGTTAAATTACTTAGTAATGCATTACACCCAACACTGGTTTGGAATGACATGAGGTTGATAATTGATGACAGAATTAGCATTTTGGGGTGAACTGTCCCTTTAACAATTGGGGATTTGAACAAACCCTTAACACTAAGGAAAAGTGTAATATTATTTTATTAAGCAATTTTTGCCTGGCAATCAACAAGAGATTTACACTGAAGAAGGGATTTCTAGATATTTCTAGAGACCAGAGCATCAAAAACACTTGAGGATGGCCTCTTCTGTACTGTCACAGGTGGCCTGTTATTGTCTGTGTTTGTTTGTTCAGAGAAAGCCGCATGTGAATAGATGGAAAGCAAGAACAAACATGTTTATTTAGAGTGACATCGTGCTTTTACCAAGTCTAACATATACTGTCCTAGAAAACAAGATAATGAGTCATAGAAACACTTAATTTCATGCTGCTACACAGATTAGCGTACAGGAAGACGACACATGAAAGAAAATAGCTTTCAAGACTGAAAGTATTGCTCTTCTGTATGGCTTTAACAGGAAGTAATCTGGCTTGTCCTCTGAAGTGATAAGAATCTATCAGATATAAGCACTAGAGATGGATCATTGTCTAGTCTAGGAGAGTTGTGAGGAAGTCATCAAGCCATAAGCACTGCGGGGGTGTGAACAGAGGTTGATTAGTAACTCTCCAGACAGCAATACCCAATCTTCCCACTCTGTACCTCAACAAAGGTGCGTTAAAGTCTGAGAGAGTCGGCTTGACCCGAATGGAGTGATTTTTGATGTCTGATTCAATTAATCAATGCGGCCTTTTCCTGAGTTTGTTCCCCCTCTCCCTCCTTTCTGTTATCCTTTCTGTTTTAACTGTCCTGTAAATAATGAAAATAAAAAATCAAATGTATTTATTAAAATAAAAAAAAATAAACACACACACACACACACACACACACACACACACACACACACACACACACACACACACACACATCCTGGTCACATTTTACTTAAAAAAAAAATAAAAAAATAAAAATAAAAAATAAAAACTTTTCAGGGCCATTAAGATTCTCACTGCTCTAATAAAGCCAGACATTTACTTGTAATGAAATATTATTTCCCTTAAAAAGATTTATCTATTCCAATATGTCCCGATCTCATGACAAGTCGTAATACTAGTACGAGATGACGAAAGTGTAAGAAATCATACGAGATGGCTCGTACGAAAACGTACAATGTTTACTCCCATAGAGAAAAATAAACAAACCACCCAAACCTACCCATAAAGTCTAATCCACAAATTACTTTGCTTTTGATTATTTATAATATTTATGTAATACCATTATTTCCGAAATTAAGACACTTTATCTCAATACACACACATTTTGGTCATGTACCCACAGAACAACGCAGAGCTACAACCACCACGTATAGGTATAGGGTATGTACTGTAGGTATAGGTACTTACTCAAACACTAAACCTAACAATGATTTTAGTGTCGCACAAAAGAAAGAAAACATTGGTGTTTGGAACAAGATAAGGGAAGCGTACTACAGGTAATTGACATATATCGGTAATTTGTATTACATAAATATGGAATGAGTAACCAGACGTTTCCTCTTAAAATAAAGTGTTATCTCAAATTTGATGCCTGCATTGTATGGATTTGAAATTCTGTTTGTTGATTGGTTGGTCTTTATATAGGAATAAAAGCCATACCTTTACTTACGAGCCAAGATGTACAATATCTTGCAATTTCGCCATCTTGTAGGAATTTTTACGCATTGTCATCAGACTATGTTGAACTAAACACAAAGAAAAGCCATGAAAGTGGTAATAGCAGTCCATGGCAGAATTGTGACTCATCATAAGAGAATCATTCTGTCATGAGACATACTTACAATTTTAGTGTGATCTTAAGATTATTGTGGTTGAATTTTTTTGTAGACTCATGTGAGGTATTGTTATAAACTTGGGGGAAACTTTCAGGGAAACCTAAAGTTTAGTGGCTTATACTCAAGGTCACAACTCTCTGATTCAAGAGAAGTGTGATATGGGATCAAACCCACAACATTCATGAACCCAACACCTGATCCGCTAGTCTACAACTACCACTAAAGTTGTCTTTAATCAGACAAGAAATCCACAAACACACGGCATGTAAAAACCCTTATGTGTGGATTACACTGACCCCATGTGATAACTCAGGGACCAAACATATTTTTTTATTTCTTTTTGTATTTATTTCTTTATTTTCATATGCTTTGTTTTATATACATTGCTTTATTATTTATATAAAAGTTACAGACTCCACTGGTAAATCTCTCTAAACCTGTCAAGAAATGTCTAGATCAAAATTTAGCTTAAATAATGATAATAATAATAATATATTTTTTATATAGCACCTTTCACAATACTGAAGGTCTCTTAAAGAAAATGAAGCTTATTTTTAAGACCATTAATATTTTATAAATATTAATAATTTTTCCATGATGGCATTATTTGAATAACAATTAAACATATTTCCTCCCCCATCACTCATTGCCATGATGCAAAAAAGAGAAAAAAGTATAATACACACACACACACACACACACACACACACACACACATATATATATATATTATATATATATTATAAGTAAATACAAAAATCTATATATATATATATATATTATATATATATTATAAGTAAATACAAAAATCTATATATATATATATATTATATATATATTATAAGTAAATACATAAATCTGGTCCTCAATAGTGTAATTACAAAAATTATTTATTTAATGATACATACTATTTAAATTGTAAAGTATTTGTGCATCATGGTAATACTGGATGTATTGCTTTTGTTTTATGCTGATTTAGGTAAAGAAGTGTAATACAAGATTATTGTATTACAGTAATTGTTTAACTTTAAGAAAGTAAAACATTACTGTGTTACAGAAATGAGAATCACCAATGAGAACAATTGTAATTATCAAAACACTGAAAAGTAAAAAGAAAAACAAATCCAGACGATTACAGTAATGAGAACAATTAAGAACAAATGTACTTTATTGCTATGAAAATGATGTCACAATAAACACGCCTGTTAACCCTTCTGTGGTTTGTTCAATTTGAACTTGATACACGTGAAACACATGGCTCTTCCAACGGCCCCAAAACAAACACGACAATGACCTGTCGACTCGCATGTGCCACCGAGAGGACACCCGTCCCTGTTTCTGTATGAAAGAGCCTCATCAGCAAAAATAACAGGTTATTTTCTACCTTCCGGTGGTTCCAGTGAGTTCATCGGTCTGTTTTGTTATTTCTCTCCCGCATGTGTCTCTGGCGCTGTCGGCATGTGTGATCAGTGTTTCCATGGGAACACTGATTGTTCCCATGGGAACGCTGATCACGCTACTAATTAGTGTGCTAGCAGCACCTGTCTCTCCACTAATTCACTGCCCATTTAAGCCCTTCATTGTGTCATGTTCTTTGCTAGATTGTTGTTTGGTATTGAAGTAACTCACCTCGCTCTCTCTGCCTAGTTAGTCTTGTCTCGTGTATCTGTTTTGGTTGCCCATCTCTGTCCGTGTGTCGGAAGTGTGGTTGCCTTCCAGTTTGCTGTACGCCTGTTCTCTTCGTCCACATCTCTTCAATGGAGGATTCCTCACAAATCTGCTCCTGACTACCACAGTCCATACACTCGCCTATGGACACACTCTTCATGAAGGATTCCTTACGGATCTGCTCACTGCACGCTCGGCACACACTCATCGACAGACACACCCATCACCTTGTACTGCAGTCAATGCCGGGATCTCCACACTTCACCTGGATCTGCTGAAATTATAATTTATTGTTAATAAATCCTTTGAACTATTCCTCTGCTCTTGGGTCTCTTTGTCTCACCGTTGTGACAGAACAATCTAGCCAGGATGGACCCAGCTGAGGAATCTTCTCGCTCTGCCCTGTCTCCGCAGGGAGCCTTACTGGGATGTCAGCAGGATCATATCTCCGATTCTAACCGGGCTCAGAAGATGATGGTGTCGCAGCTCGCTGAGCTCACCTCTGTCGTTCAACAACTCTGCCAGCCTCCCGATTCTGGTTTCATCCAGGAAGAGCCCTCACTGGCTCCGGTGGTTCCCCACGTTTCTGAACGCTCAGAGGCTCGCATCAACCCTCCAGTCCCATTCTCAGGTGAGGCGGGGTCCTGCAGCACTTTCCTTTCACAATGTTCCTTGTTCTTTATGTTGTAGCCCTCTGCTTTTCCGTCGGAGACAATGAAGGTGGCATGCATTATCATGCTCCTCACCGGAAGGGCTGGTGAATGGGGAACCGCCGTGTGGGACAACAGACATCCCTGTTGCTCTTAAATTCAAGCATTTTTCACGGAGCTCCGCCGAGTGTTTGATCGCTTGGCTCAAGGTCGTGAGGTGGCGAGGGTTTTAAACGGACTGTCTCAGGGAAATTGATGGGATGCGGACTATGCCATCGCTGCATCTTGTGAGTGGAACGCTCACGCCAAGTGGGATCGGTTCCTGCATGGGCTTTCCGACGACATCCAGGACAAAATCTATACCTTGGACCTGCCTTCCTGCCTCGATGACTTGGTGGATCCGGCTATCCGAGTTGATCAACATCTGGCCCTATGCCGCCGCCGCCGCCATTCGCCACCTACCCGGGTGGCTGACCATCATACCCAGTCCACAGTTTCAGCTAGGTTACCAGAATCATGGTCCGAGGCAGAGCCCAGGCAGGTCGGTAGGGCTCAGAGTTCTCATAAGGAGAAGCAGCAATGCCTCATTCAAGGACTCTGTTTTCATTGTGCCTGTCCTGGACTCTAGACAGGCTTGCTGGGCACTTTTTTCACCCGTTTCAACTTTGTCCTTTTGTGTCGCCCGGGCTCTAAGAACATCAAGCCAGATTCATTGTCTTGAGGTTTTGAAATTGAGACCTCTACTGTCTCACTGGATACCATTCTACCTGCCACTCGGGTGGTGGGCATGGTATCCTGGGATGTGGAGGCTAAAGTCCATGCTGTGCAACGAAACACTGCGTCTCCCGCTACGTGTCCAGCAAATTGGGTGTTTGTTCCTTGATCAGTTTGGATGCACATCCTACAATGGGGCCACTCATTCAACATCGCTTGTCATCCGGGGCAGCTCGCATCCAGACGCTCATTAGACAGGAATTCTGGTGGCCATCACTAGCGCAGGACTTATGCTGGTTCGCAGACGCTTGTCCCATTTGAGTGACTAACAAGACCTCCAGTAACCCCCCGGCAGGGCTCCTCCAACTGCTGTCAGTCCCTTCGAGACCCTGGTAGCACATAGCCATGGATTTTGTTACTGGTCTCCCCCATTCCCTTGGCAACACAGTCATTTTGACTGATGTGAACCGGTTCTCAAAGGCGGCTCATGTAATTCCCCTCCCGAAATTACCCACAGTGAGGGAGTGCTGGCAGTCAATAACCACGTCTTACGCATTCCTGGCCTCCCGGTCGATGTGGTTTCTGACAGAGGTTGCCCGTCTCTGCCCGCATGTTGGGAGTGTGGTTGCCTTCCAGTTTACTGTATGCCTGTTCTCTTTGTCCACATATCTTCAACAGAGGATTCCTCATGAATCTGCTCCTGACTACCATAATGCATACACTCGCCAACGAACACACTCTTCACGAAGGGTTCCTTATGGATCTGCTCACTGCGCACTCATCGACAAACACACCCATCACCTTCTACTGCAGTCGGTGCCGGGATCTCCACACTTCACCTGGATCTGCTGAAGTTATCATTTATTGTTAAAAAAAATCCTTTGAACTGATCCTCTGCTCTTGGGTCTCTTTGTCTCGCCATTGTGACAGAAGAGTTGACAGCATTTCAGTCTGGCGTGTCGTTCTTGTATGATCATGCTGTTTTACATCCCAGCTGCAGTTTGAAGAATATTGGACAACAATCTCCTGAATGAATGTTTTTGGACAGTCTGCGTTTTAATTAAAAGAAAATTTCAAAACAAGTTAAGCTCAATCGACAGTATTTGTGGAGTAATATTGATTACCACAACATTTTTTCCTTTTCTTTAAAAAAAGGAAAAATTGAGGTTACAGTGAGGCACTTACAATGGAAGTGAATGGGACAATTTTTGGGGGGGTTAAAAGCAGAAATGTGAAGATGGTCAATGGACAATATAATTTTTTCTGTTAAAACTTGTGTATTATTTTGAGCAGTAAAGTTGTTCAAATCATAGTTTTTGGGGAATCGCAGGGTTTACAGGGTTACGTCTTCATTGCAACGAAGTTGTAAAATTGGCTATAACTTTACACAGAAAAGGTTAATAAGTGATTTTAACACACATATTTGTTTACATCTTGTAGCTATACTTTTGAAACGGTGAGTAATTTAGATTTTACAGACTGGTCGCATTCTCTTCCATTGTAAGTGCCTCACTGCAACCTTGATATTTGCTTTTTTTTTTTTTTAGAAAAAGGAGGGACAAGTCAAAATTGTTTTTTATGGTAATCAACATTTTGCCAGTAATGCTGATAGTTTAGCTTGGATTGAACCCAGAATATTTATTTAATTAATTACCATTTCTATTGCTCATACTGTACATATGTAAGTTTAGGGATTTTAACTATTCCCTAACAATAAGTGTTCAACGTCTAACTCAACATGCTCTGTCTGTGCTACAGACATAAACGATACCTCAAATCTTGCAGCTTTTTGAGAAGACGTGAGCTATTACTTTTCTAAGTGACTGGATTTATGATTTTCACATTGCAGGTGATAAAATGGGCAAAACAAAACAAAAATCACACGATGACTTACACTTCTTGCAGTTATGCAAACTACTATGCACAGTAACTATAAAAAAGTTGATAAAACTCCAAAATCAAACTTATAGGATTTCAAATAAATGAGGATGTTTGTCTTATCCCAAGGTAAAACATCTTAAGTGCACACACCTTTAGTCATCACCAAACGAATGAGGGGAATTTTGCGTTCGAAAATCCATGCCCTTGGGTACTGCTTATCAAAGCAAAGAGAACTTACAACTTCAAGTTAGGACATGAATTCGATAGGCCTTGCTCAAGCACTATGTGTCATTTTAATTAATGTGATACTCCCTGAACTTAAAAAAAAAAACCCAGAGAGGTCTGCCTCATTTTTTAACTCTAGGTTGCCTGGAGCAGATTCTAGAATCTTGGTTCCCATGGAGTCCATTTGATGTCATAGACCCTCCCTCAATTGGATTGATAATTTCTGAAGAAACAGGCTATTATCTCACAAAGAAGTTGTAGTCATTCAGTTTGTAATTAGAAGATTCTTGAATAGAGAACTATAATTAATGCCGGATTGTTACAGACCACTAAGTAACAAGGTTTCTAGCTTATTTAGAAAATTTTAATGTACACCAAGATTGTTGGGGAAAAGGAGACCGATCTCATGAAAATTATGTGACTCTGGCGACATTTTTGCAAAATAACTTTAGGTGGTTCCTTTCACGTATCGTGGCAATTCCAAGGTAAAATGTCCACTGAGTGGTGCTAAAAGAGAGTTAATTTTCTCCCAAACAGATGAGGTTTTTAAGGTTAATACTGTCAAAAACGTCTCCAGTTATAAATCTAAAAAAGCCGACCTCCCTACCTTAAACCTTAAACCTAAACCTAACTGATAGTATCATAAAAGCAAATGTAAGGTGAAAAATGCAATTGAAAGAAAAGAAACCACGTCATTTTATGGTGCTTCTATGACACTTTTGGCTCAGGTGTCGACTCGTATGCTCTTCAGGACTTGTACCCCTGTCCTTTGCATCACGAGTGCAACGCTCTGTCAGTTGTGCACAATTTCATCACACTCGAACAAGCTTGTAAATGTAGTTGGTTATGTAATGTAAATGTTAAAATGTATCAGTCATCTGCTATAGTAAAAGTGTTTAGATGTCATTAGATATGTAAATGTTTATGAACTGATAATCTGATGTTTTACTTGTGATTTGTATAAAAGTGAATAAAAGTCATTGTTTTAGTGCCTCTAGTGTTAATTTCACCAGTAAGCTTCTGAGATTTGTACAACAAGCCATGTAAAAATAATTTTGCTAATATGTCAGCTTAGTAATGTGATTCTTTCAGGTTGTGGAAAAGGGATATAAAGGATGTGCACAATTTAATATGCCTCCTAATGTCATAACAGAAATTCCTTTTATTTAGATCAGAGCTGAGAAATCTATCTGAAAGTCCAAGGGTTTGGTTTCCGTAGCTCAAGGGTATGTTTTAGTCCAAGACAGGTATGGGCAAGTATCACACTGGTGTCTTTACAAGGACTGATTTCATTGTAATGATCTTATAACTGATAAATACTCAGGTTAAACAAGGTTAAACCTTACAGCCTGTTATTTGTTAAACAACTTAAGGTGAACGCCACCTTACAGTGAGTAGTAATGCATCAACAAAGCAAGACATTTTTTTATTTGAACTTCTTTAAGGGTTAGCTACAGTAACTCTAACCCATTGTTTCGATTCATAATGTTGATTGGGGTGAGAAATCGCGGTGAAAATTTGTGTTTGGTGTGCAAAGACCTTTTGAAGAAAAGGTTCTAAATAGAATCCAAAAGGGTTCTATCGCTCGCTTCATATCTAGAACCCCTAAAAGGTTCTATATAAAAACCTAAAGGGTTCTTTGAGCCGGGTGAAAAGGTTCTATATAGAACCCCAAAGAACCTTTTTATACTCAGAGTGCATCTAACACCCTGTCAACGCCGGACGGTGTCCCGTTCCAAATAAACCGTTTAGAATGTTCGTACCGACACGTCCAGTGTAGACAGTCTCAAGCCATTGTGTCGCATTGCAACACGCCCGGTGTAGACAGGGTGTAATGGTGCCATATTTGATTTGAGAGTCTCTGAGAAGGGCAAGATTTTCAGTGAATAACAACTTTAATCAGTCTGTTCATCTCACAAGTTTTCATGCGGCTTTAAAAGGCTTAGAATGTGGTACACAAGATGTATAGAGTATTTTAATGTTACTTTTATGTTTTTTTTTGTTTTTTTTTGGTACTCATTTTTTATCTTGACAGCTCCAGTCCCCATTCACTTTCATTAAAAGTGCAAGAATGGTCTGCATTTTCTTAATAAATAAATAAATAAAAAATCGCCTTTTGTTTTCATTTTTGTGTTCAACGGAAGAAAGCCAAATGGGTTTTTAATGAGTTCATGAGTTTACATGTTTGGATAACTATTCATTTAACAAGGCCTACCACCAGGAATGGAGAAATGAAAGGGGATATTTGTAGTGTTGAATGGGCCCTGGTGTCACCTTGCGTTTGTTTTGTGGGTTCTGTGATTCTGACTGATTTTGGAGAATCCAAAAAGGAAGAAATAAGTTTGAATAGACTGAGAGAGGGGCTTCCAGCAATGTCAGTCCCTTAGATTCGGTTACACACGCTAAAAACAACTGATTCAGATGGAATGGCTGCGAGTGTTCAGTCTCTCAAAGTCACTCACATGCACATTCACACACCTGAGGCGATTCTGATGACAGAGAGAGAGGTTTTTCAGACTGTGAGCTCTCGCATTGCACAAAAATTATTTTTTAAATAACAATTCTCATATTTATTATGGGAAACCTGCAAAACCATACAAATATATTAAATATAATAAGCTCTATCTAGATGGACGCTGGAAAACTACTGGCTCATGTATGGCACAATGTGAGTGCGCAGCACCATCTGCTGGCCAGAATGAGAAAGGAAAATATATTTAACCAGTGTCACTGTCAGAGAAGACAGATTTGAATATCACCATACGTATGATTGTTATTTATTTATATAGTCTTTCATCAAACATAATTAAATTCAAGGCTAAAGTAACCACATGGGAGTGGTGTGTTTGTGATATGTAAATCACATAGGTGTTTGTTGCATTACTTTGTAGCCTTAATTGACTAAGACCAAATAGCTGATTGTGCCATTAAAGGAGAATGATTAATACATTATAAAAGTAGTAAAAAGGCCTATCACATCATATCTGCTAAATGTTTTATTAGAATAAATCGTTACATTGAACTTTTACACATTTATTATTATTATTATTATTATTATTATTATTATTATTATATACATATAAATAATATAATTTATATATATAATTTTACTTTGCTGTTTAATTATACACTTTTGTTCAACAATACAACAATAAAAACAAATTGATACTTGTTTTGCTAAAATAAACATTTACATTGTAATTTAACATTTATTTTCATTAATAATAATATCATTAATAATAATAATAATAATTATAATTATTATTAATGTTACTTTTATGGTGCTTTTTAATTATAATAATAATATGTTTTATTATTATTATTTTTATTATTATTATTATTATTATTATTATTAATCACATTTTCTGCTTTTTAATTATATTCACTTTTGCTCCTCTAATGAAAAACTGATTTTTTGATACTTGTTTTGCTCAAATAAAGTTGACATTGGCATGCATGTATTATTATTATTAATGATCATATAAGTATTATTTTTATTATTTTATTATTATTATTACTATAACATTGTTATTAACTTTTAGCATGTATTATTATTATTATTATTATTATTATTATTAATTATCATATTATTATTATTATTATTATTATTATTATTATTGGTAAAACTTTACAATAAGTTAAGGTTCCATTCGTTAACATTAGTAAATGCATTTTGTAACATGAACAAACAATGAACAATATATATTTTTTTTACCGAATTTATTCATCTTAGTTAATGTTAGTTAATAAAAATACAATTGTTCATGTTAGTTCATAGTGCATTAACTAATGTTAACAAATACAACTTTTGATTTTAGAAATGTGTTAGTATATGTTGAAATTAACATTAACCAAGATTAATAAATGCTGTTTATTGTTCATTGTTAGTTCATGTTAACTATTGTTAACTACTGTTAACAAATGGAACTTTATTGTAAAGTGTTACCTTATTATAATTATCATTCATTATTATTAATTATTTATTGTTTTATGCTTAATTATATGCACATATTGTTCCTCGTGTTTCCCTTCTGGATTTTTTCCACAAATAAACCAAATGTCATTTTGTGGGGCCTCTCCCAGCTCTGATCAGATATGTCATGTAACATCCTCAGGACTCCTCCACGTGAGTGAAATGGGTTTTATTTGATACAGTTCAAACAATAGACTGTAAACAATGAGAAAACAGAAGCTGAGAGGTTTGGGTTTGAAAGGTAATACAGCAAGCGTAGGCTCAGGTATCAGACCTTGGATTTCAAATACATTTTCAATCACAGTAAGGGACAGTTTGACATCTGTATTAAGATGCTTTAGCAGTAACTGCAGAGCATCATGAGCTCTCATTTTAAGCATAAAAATCAAAAGAGGAACTCCCCTTGTTTGCATGTCTCACAATGATGATTTATTAAAAAAAAAAAAAAAAAAAGATTCTCAATGAACCCGGTTCCACACTACTAGAACTGGTTTACTGGACTCTGAACTTGGATTAAAGGGATTTTCAATGGCACAATGATATCAGCAGAGCAGGTTCTTTTCTTCATACATGCACACTTATCAAAATCCCAGGAGATCAGCAGTTACAGAAATACTCAAACCAGCCCATCTGGCACCAACAATTATCCATGTGATTATCTAATCAGCCAATCGTGTGGCAGCAGTGCAGTGCATAAAATCATGCAGATACGGGTCATGAGCTTCAGTTAATGTTCACATCAACCATCGGAATGGGGAAAAAAATGTGATCTCAGTGATTTGGACTGTGGCATGATTGTTGGTGCCAGATGGGTTGGTCTGAGTATTTCTGAAACTGCTGATCTCCTGGGATTTTCACACACAACAGTCTCTAGAATTTACTCCAAATGGTGCCAACAACAAAAAACATCCAGTGAGTGGCAGTTCTGTGGATGGAAATGCCTTGTTGATGAGAGAGGTCAACAGAGAATGGCCAGACTGGTTTGAACTGACAAAGTCTACGGTAACTCAGATAACCACTCTGTACAATTGTAGTGAGAAGAATATAATCTCAGAATGCTATTCTGAGATGCGGGTTGGTGCTGTTTTGGTGGCATGAGGGGGAACTACACAATATTAGGCAGGTGGTTTTAATGTTGTGGCTGATCGGTGTGTGTGTGTGTGTGTATACATATATATATATACAGTTGTGCTCAAAATGTGCATACTCTGGTAGAAATTGTGAAATTTTGGCATTGATTTTGAAAAAATGACTGATCAGGCAAAAAACCTGTCTTTTATTTAAGGATAGTGATCATATGAAGCCATTTATCATCACATAGTTGTTTGGCTCCTTTTTAAATCATAATGAGAACAGAAATCACCCAAATGGCCCTGATCAAAAGTTTACATACCCTTGAATGTTTGGCCTTGTTACAGACACACAAGGTGACACACACAGGTTTAAATGGCAATTAAAGGTTAATTTCCCACACCTGTGACTTTTTAAATTGCAATTAGTGTCTGTGTATAAATAGTCAATGAGTTTGTTAGCTCTCACGTGGATGCACTGAGCAGACTAGATACTGAGCCATAGGGAGCAGAAAAGAACTGTCAAAAGACCTGCGTAACAAGGTAGTGAAACTTTATAAAGATGGAAAAGGATATAAAAAGATATCCAAAGCCTTGAAAATGCCAGTCAGTACTGTTCAACCACTTATTAAGAAGTGAAAAATTATCTCTTGATACCAGCCAAGGTCAGGTAGACCAAGAAAGATTTCAGCCACAACTGCCAGAAGAATTGTCCGAGAAATCTTTCTTGGTCTACCTGACCTTGACTTGGTAAAAGATAAATAAAAGACAGTTTTTTTGCATGATCAGTCATATTTTCAAAATCAATGCCAAAATTTCATAATTTCTGCCAGGGTATGCAAACTTTTGAGCACAACTGTATATATATATATATATATATATATATATATATATATATATATATACATTTTGGGATTGATTTGACACAACCAATAAAATGCATGACAATGAAAAATTTACTCATCATAAATCATATATATATATATATATATATATATATATATATATATATATATATATATATATAGTAATTATATTATAAAAATATATATCTTATAATTTATCAAAATAATTTAATAATTTGACCTATAATATTATATTATTGCATATAATAAAAAGAACATATATTTGATATTTGTAGTTAATTATTGTAATTTATTATAAAAATGAAAACATATTAGTCTATTATTATTTTTAATATTATTATTATTTTGCATTACTTAGCTATTAAAATAGACCCATAGCATTACTACTTAAATTGTATATAAATATATAAGAATGCTGACATCACTTTGACAGAACGAATTAAATGCATGACCATAAAAATCTACCCATCATCATAAATCATTCATATTTTTTATTCTTCATTCATAAACTGCTCTATTCGGTCGTCGTTGTATGTGAGCGAGTTCACCTCCCTTTAAGAGCACTGCGCCTTTAAGCGCCATGCAAAAGCCCTGCTGTGAATGTGTGCGACTGTGTGTCAGACGTACCCATCATGGCCCCTGAGCAGCAGCTGATCAGACGGACCGCCGCACCGCCGTCCTCCTCCACCCTGCCGGTGAGAGCCAGACACCGGCACCGGTGAAGAGGCTCCATGTCTCCGTCGTCCTCCATCAGGTATCTGAGCAGGAGGGCTGCGCTCCAGCCCGCCAGAGCCATGAATACGGATTATACTACGAATCTATCGGTACAGCAGGTGCTCAGCCTTTGGGTCCACGGCACGGTACCGACCCTCCAGCACTTTACAGGTACGTTCACATGGGTCGTGGTGACCGGATAGATGCGGTCCGAATGCGTCCATGTGTCTCACCCGGTTGTGCGCACACGCCTCTCCAAACCGGCCAGTCTATTGTACCGGCTGCAGACACACGGACAGCTGTGCGCATCTCATCTCTACAAGGTCACTTTATAATACATTGTGTATTCTGTGTGTATACATTGTATTTACATTAGCGTTAACCAATTAAAATAAACTACATCATGGAACGCTAATGTATAATGTATAGTACTGTACTGTATGTATCATTCAGTATAATAGGCTATATGTATTTACAGTTAGCTGCATCCCTTTCAGTAAAGTACCACGTAAAACCATGGTAGTTTTATATATTGTATGAAACTGAATCATTACTATATTCTATATTCATCAACTGTGGTATTACCATCATGGTCGTGGACAAAACACATTGTATTGGCATGGTATATGTCCATAAACTTGACATTACCATGGTACAGTAATGGAATAAATGTCTATATAATGTCTATCATAGTGTATTTAATGTTTTGAACGTGTACTGTGGTAATTCCATTGTATTCTTTGAACTAACTTGGGGTATCATGGTGCATGAATATGGTATTTATTTAGTATCATGGTACATATCAAAATACCATATATCATGGTATCATGATGATAGCGTTTGATTATTATTTTCATATTCACTTACCATGGTATTTTAAATGGTACTCCAAAGTACTTGGAAAAAATGCCATGGTATCATCAATGTGGTATACACTATACACTGGAATGCATTATATTTAACAGTAGTCAGTGATGCTACCTGGCCCGATGCACAAACGACCACTCAGCATTTAAATAACTGTTTTTGCATACTTACAAATCAAATCTCTACTTGCTATTGGATGTAGTGCACTAATGCATTCCCCCAGGTGGTCTGGCATGAACATTTGAAAAGCACTGTGCCACTTATTAATCTTCAGTTAATCTTGAGCCACTACAGTACATCCTTTCTGGCAGCTCTTCGGCTTGTGTAGTCGAGTAATCATTAGTAATTACCATCACCATATTGGTCTCCACATGATGCTGTGCTTGTGGGCCTCAAGCGTGCAGCATTATACAGACTTTTCGCTTGTAGACGGTGCGCTTGCTCAGATAATTTCACAATTCTTGTGACTTACAGTCATGTTTGAGTAAGCTCTTCAATGCAAACTGCATTAGTCAACAGGAACATGGTGTAAAAACATCCATTCTATTTCAAGGGTGTAACTTACATTGTACCATAACTCCCAGATGTACAGTATACAGTCAGAGTTGGGAGGGTTACTTTTGAAATGTATTCCACTACAGTTTACAGAATACATGCTGTAAAATGTAATTTGTAACGTATTCCGTTAGATTACTCAAGGTCAGTAACATATTCTAAATACTTTGGATTACTTCTTCAGCGCTGGTAGATTTTTTTCACTTGTTTTGACTATAAAAACTCTGCCAGTACAGTAAGACAAAATACACATGTTAAAAATACATTCTCTGAAAAACCCAAATATCTTATGAAGTGTTGATTCTAAAACAAGATAAATTAAACTGATCTTGTTTTAAGGATTTTCAGATATTTTTACAGGAAAACAATTCAAAAATGTTTATCAAGAATACGATTTTTGCCCTAATATCAAAGGTCTTACTAGAAAAAAAGAAATTATGATCCAACGTGAATTTTCTTGATAAAAAAATATGATCGTGCCTGGTTGCATGTAAAATGGCTAGAAATAGCATTTTAGTTTAGCGTAAACCTGACAATTTACACAAGGATTATTTCTATTTCTTCTGCTCCAAACTTACTTCAAACTTACTTCTCTGTCTGCTCGTATGAATGTAACACATCATAAGAAAGTGTTTCACCGCTGTTCAAATGCACTTTGGATCACATCATTTATATGTATAAATGTTTTCCATCTGAAAGGACTAAATATTAAATGAAACAAATGACAATAAAATGCAAAGTAATCTCTTCAGTAATCTAAATACTTTTTGAATGTAACTGTATTCTAAATACCAATGATTTAAATTGTAACTGTAGTGGAATACAGTTACTTATATTTTGTATTTTAAATACGTAATCCTGTTACATGTATTCCGTTACTCCCCAACCCTGTATACAGTATATATAGTGTATATATGGAACTAATGGCATTTAAATTAGAGGTAGACCAATATATCAGTTTTACCGATTAATCGGTGCCGATAGTTGCAGATATTTTATTAAAAATTTTTCTCTCATTTTTTTATTTTTTATTACTTATCAATGAATCGGATCTCGTGAAATATATACATACAAAACTCTCCACCTGGTGAAAATATAGGCTTTAATAAGATACATTTGGTAAATACTTGCATACTGAGCATTATAACTGAGCCACGTCTCTATTATTTCAAAATAAGAGTCCCTGGTGTGTTTCCGGCTTGTTTATAGTTTATATCCCGCGTTACGCACCAAATCTTAATTTCTCTGGTTATTATTGGGATTTTGGTGGCACAATAAACCGCTTTTGGGATTTTATTAATTTTTCTAGAAATCGATTTTAACAAAACTATTGGACGATTAAAAGGTTATGGGATTTTTAGTTATCGTATCGGCAAAATCCACTATCGGTCGACCTCTAATTTAAATATATGATGTATTTGTTTGTGAAAATTAAGCAATATCATGCAAGAAAGAGTGCAGGTAATCACAGCCATGCTAAGATTCAGTCTAACAGCACTTTTGCCAGTGTGATATTGTTTTTATACAGTTCTGTAAACATGAAGTTAATATGGAGTAACTTACATTTTAGACACCATATGGCCAGTTATATTGTCTATTTTTCTTTTCTAACTGTTGTGTAAATTGTATTGACCACCGGATTTGTAAAATCGCCGTATTTAAGTGGACGTTGCTGGAATACAGCATGATGCATTTCCAGGGAACAAGTGCAGGTCGGTTTTATAATGCAAGAGATGCGGGACACACCCATACAATTTCTGCAATCTCATGGACATCTGGCATGATGCAATCATGGCAGAGCTAGCGTGTGAGAACTTTTATAGGAATAGTTCACGCAAAAATAGAAATTATGTCATTATTTACTCGTTCCAAACCTGTATCCTTTTAGTTTTTCCATGAAACTCAAAAGGAGAAATTTTGACAAATTCCTTATGCAGCTTTTTCCCACACAACTTTAGCTGCGTCACAAAGCACATAATTTTGCACTATTGTACAGCATTTTGTAGTGTTAGTAGTGTGAATAATCAGTATTAGGTGTATTTAATGCTTTGTATTTAATATATTTAACAAATTACATTTATTGTAACATGTATATATTTAAAAATGTATAATATTTTTATACATTTGAAATGTGTAAATCTAAAAAAAAATGAGTGTAGACGCTTTTTTCACCACTCACATGGCCTGATCTGTGTTTTATTTTTGTATTTTCTGAATTTTTTAGTATTGAAGTACCAGATTTACAGGTCAAGTACAGAGGTTGCATTACAAATATCAGAGGAAGGAGTTGTAAAATTTTAATCATGGTCTATTTTATCTATCCTGTTAGTTTACCTTTCCTGGATAAGTAGTCAATTTCAGTCAGTTTTTTTTTTTGTGCAACTTACTAACATTATTTATGATTCTGGTTGAGAGCGCAGAGCATGTCTGGTGACATTTTGCCTACACACATACAGTGTGTGGCTGTGTGCACAGAAAGCAAGCGGGTGGGCGAGAGAGCGAGAGGTTTTTTTTGTAATTATTTATTTTGTTTTTTTTTGTGCTTTGTATCTTATAATTTGTTGTATTGACTACATATTGTCTTGGTGCAAATGTGAATAAAAAATTGAAGAGAGAAAGAAAAAAAAAGTAAGCAGCGTCATAAAGGTTTCCACTTTTTCAAAATAATTTGCGACATGTGCAAAGGATTGTGGGTGATTGAAGGCCACAATGGATACACCCGATGCATCCTCCAAAATATGGCATAGAAGGCTGTGAAACGAGGCTTCCTTCCAAGTGTCCTCACAATTGAGACGGCCTTCGACGGTGTTTGACGTGGCAGCCGAGATATCCAGCCTAACAAGGCTGCAGCCAAGCACCCTTAGTCTGCCTCTCTCTGTCAGTATAATCACATGAGGACACGTGAACACGACAACTGGTGCAGAGTATCAAATACACAGAATGTTTGAGAGTCCTAACTGCACGTCAATATGAAGAAAGCCAAATCCCGGACATTTATAGCCAATTTTGAAATCCCGGCCGGATGCCTTTTTCAGGACCAAAAAAGAGGACGTGTCTGGGAAAAAGGGGATGCATGGTCACCCTACTTTACCATCACCCTAAGCTGTATGAATATATATGCTATTTGAGATATAAGTGTTGGACTGAGGTTGGCTAACGCAATAAATGCTAGCAGCAACATATTGCGTGCATGAAACGTCACTTCTGACAGCTGAAAAACGGTGAATCCTTCTGTGTAGTAAAAAAAAAAGTTAGTGCTCCATTTGAGATGATACTACACTTTGAAAATTCATACACTGAATGGCCTAGTGGATAGTGTAATTGCACAGTGTAAAGTGCATAAGCTCTTGTGTGTTCTGAAGCCAAACGACAGCTTTGTGAGAAACAGACTGAAATTGTAGTCATTATTCGCTGAAAATCTATACGCATTCATATTTTAAAATGGTTTGTCGATGCATCATGCTAGATTTTAATATCATTGATGCCAGTCAACAATGGTTCTCACATGTCATGATGTGACTGATCATGGCATTTCCAAATATGCAGATTTTTTTCTGTAAATAATTGGCTGAATTTCCCCCCGTCCCCATCCCCATCCCCCCCATCCGAATAGACAAGACGTCAGAACATCCACCTCAAAAAACCCAGCCGCTGATGGAAACAGCTGTCTTTAGACAGCCCTAGTGCAGTTGACATATCTGTCTTTCTCTCTGTGATGATATGAAGAAACAGCACAGGTGCAGATGCACAGAGAACACTGAGAGATTACAACAGACTCCCACTTAGAATGAAAGTTAATGGCACTTCCTGTTTTGGTCAGTGAAACAAGCCTATTTAGTCATTTCATTTCCTTTTGCTCTTAACAGTGGAGACAGACTTCTGCCTGCTTAGTAAGTGTTTGTGACTCTGGGTGAACTGTGTTTCTTACTAAATTGTTTGGCTATAATTGTGAGATTTTGACATCTATGTGAGGTCTGAAAAGTTAAAAGTTTTTCAGAAACTGACTGACAATTATTAAAGCATTAAAGGGTTAGTTCACCCAAAAATGAAAATTCTCTCGTCATTTACTCACCCTCATGCCATCTCAAATGTGTATGCCTTTCTTACATCTGCTGAACACAAATGAAGATGTTAAAAGAATATCTCAACTCTGTAGGTCCATACAATGCAAGTGAATATTTTTAAGCTCCAAAATCCACATAAGAGCAACATAAAAATACTCCAGACGACTCTGGTGGATAAATCCATATCTTCTGAAGCGATATGATAGGTGTGGGTGAGAAACAGATCAATATTTAAGTCCTTTCTCCTTCTTCTGTTTTTGGTGATTCACATTCTTCATGCATATCGCCCCCTACTGGGCAGGGAGGAGAATTTATGATATTAAATTTCTTAAATATTGATCTTTTTCTCACTCACACCTATCATATTGTGTCCTTACACATGGATTTAACCACTGGAGTCATATGGATTACTTTTATGCTCCCTTTATGTGCTTTTTGGAGTTTTAAAATGTTGGCACTCATTCACTTGCATTGTATGGACCTACATAGATATTCCTAAGATATTCTTTTAAAAATCTTCATTTGTGTTCTGCAGAAGAAAGTTGGTAACACTTTACAATAACATTCCATTTATTAACATTAGTTAATGCATTAGGTATCATGAACAAACAATGAACAATATATTTATTACAGCATTTGTTAATCTTTGTTCATGTATACTAATTAAATTATAGTTGTTCATTGTTAGTTCATATTAGTTCATATTGCATTAACTAATGTTAACAAATACAACTTTAGATTTTTAAAATGTATTAATGTCGAAATTAACATTAACAAAGATTAATAAGTGCTGTAAAAGTATTGTTCATTGTTAGTTCATGTTAACTAATGATAACAAATATAATTTTATTGTAAAGTCTTACCAGAAAGTCACACATCTGAGATGGCATGAGGGTGAGTAAATCATGAGAGAATTTACATTTTTGGGTGAACTATCCCTTTAACATCATTCAGACATCATTGCAAAGGAGTGAATTAGTATTGACCGTCACTATATTTGAAATAACAGGATATATTTACAGGAAAGCGAATTTAAACCTAAATTCACCTCGGGTCTTCATCCATTTTTTGGAGTTGTGCCCCCACCTCTTTAGTATTGCTCAACTTTTCTCTTATAAATAATATAACTGTAAAAAAAAATAAAAAAATTAAAAAAATACTATATTTTTTTTTCTAATTGCTTAATTTCCAAACGAGTCAGTTGCGACTGTGATGTAATGAATCCTATTCTGTCATTTCTTTGATACATGAAAAATAGAAAATATAACAATACATTCTATTATATAATTTTTTTATTGTCTTGAAATGCTCCATTTGTGATAGATATACAATATACGGGCCTGGTCACTAAAGAGCCAGCGTATGTAATGTTTGGCGAAATGCATGCATTTAAAGGAATATTCCGGGTTCAATTCGAAAAGTTAAGCCCAATCAACAGCATTTGTTGCATAATGTTTATTACCACAAAAAAATATTTGGACTTTTCTTTAAAAGAAGCAGAAATCTTGGTTCAAGTGAAGCACTTACAACTGAAGTGAATTGGGGCCAATCTGTATATGTTAAAATACTCACGGTTTCAAAAGTATACCAAAAATACATAAACATTATGCTTGTTAACATGATGTTAGCATGGTAAAAATCACTTAGCTTTTTTATGCAAAGTCATATTCAATTTTACAACTTCTTTGCCATGAATACATGAAGCTATTAACCCTTATCCAGCAAAAACAATTATTTAAATCACTTTACAGCTCTGTAACAAATCAGACTGTGAACCAAATTGAGGATTCATGTGCAAAGTTTTAATGAAAACAAACAGTCCAACACACCATCCAAAGAGAGAAGTCAGAGTAGAAAGCTTGGGTCAAAATCCGAACAGACAGACAGGCTTAAGCAGACAAAATCTAATACAACAGGTAAAAGTACAGTCATAATCCGTGGCAAAAGACAAGAAAATCGTGAATCATAACAAGGATAAGAAAGAGCTCAGTATAGTAGTAATACGCTGACAATACTTTGCAAACTAACTCAAGCACCATGTGCTCTATATAAAGGGACAAACAGGAAGTGATGTCAAATATGACACAGTTCTAAAATTCAGGTGAGGATGACCTTTGGTGGTGTGGAGCAGGGTTAGCAGGTACAGATGTTACAGAATCCCCCTCTCTCTGAGTGCCTCCTGGCACTCCTCTTCTACTTGGTCTTCCTCTGGGTCGAGGAGCAGGGTGATTAGGATGATCCTTATGAAAGTCTGTGATTAATGAGGGGTCTAATATATCCTCTGTTGAAACCCAGGAACGTTCTTCTGGTCCATACCCCTCCCAGTCTACTAGGTAGAGCATCCTTCTACCTTCTAGAGTCAATAATCTCACAGACAAGGTGTGCTGGTACTACGTGTACTTCCAGTGGTGGTGCTGGAGATGGTGTCTCAGCAGATGTAGAGGGTAAAGCCGGTTTCAGCAGCGAGACATGGAAAGTAGGAGATACCCGGTAAGTAACAGGCAGCTCAAGGTGATATGTGACAGAGTTGATTTGTTGCAAGATGCGAAAGGGTCCTACCTACCTGGGTGAGAGTTTCTTGCAAGGCAGCTGCAATCATAGGTCTCGTGACGAGAGCCAAACCATCTGTCCAGGTTGTTAATGGGGGCCTGGCCGTCGACGATGATCTGCTTGTAGCTTTTGTCTGCGAACGGTCCGTTGGAGCGCACATGTGCAGCATCCCAGATCCGTTCGCTTCTCTGAGCCAAATCATCCACTGCAGGGACATCTGTTGGTTCCCCAGACCAAGGATATAATGGAGGTTGATAGCCTAGAATGAATTGAAAAGGGGTTAGACCAGAGGATGAGTTAGTGAGGGAATTCTGTGCATATTCGGCCCAAGGAAGAAAACGGCTCCCTTGATCCTGTTCTTGACTACAATAGGATCTGAGGAATCATCTGATCTCTTAAGTCTCTCTATTGACCATTAGATTGCGAGTGATACCCAGATATAAAACTGATTCTGATGTTGAGGTATTGACACATAGCCTTCCACACCTGTGAGGTAAATTGTGTCCCTCTATCTGATATGATGTCCTCAGGTAGACCGTAATGCCTGAACACCTGATTGAACAATGGTTCGGCAGTTTCCATGGCCGTAGGTATACGTTTCATGGGCAGTAGTTTGCAGGCCTTGGAAAATCTATCCATAATCACCAGGACTGTGGTAAATCTATTTGAAGGGGGAAGGTCACTAATGAAATCTGTACAGATATGACCATGGCCGTCGGGGAATGGGTAGTGGTTCTAGTAACCCAGCTGGATGTTGTCAAGGTGTATGGGATTGTGCACATACTGAACAGCGATTAACATAGTTTGACGTCACAGTTCAAAGTGGACCACCAAAACCTATTCCTAACTAGGTGAATAGTTCTGTTAGTACCTGGATGTCCAGAGTTCAGTGAAGTATGCACCCAGTGGACTACATGGTTTCTCAAGGGCTCTGGTACATAGGTCTTACCAAGAAGACAGTTAGGAGTAGGGTCAGCTTCTTGTGCTCTCTGAATCTCCTCCATAATCTCCCATCTGATAGGGGCCACAATCAGGGATGGGGGAAGGATGGGCTCTGGATGTGGCTGCTCATGCTTTGGTCAAACATATGTGATAAAGCGTCTGCCTTTGTATTCTTGGTGCCTGTTCGGTAGGTAACACTGAAATCAAAACGGGTAAAGAATAAGGACCAACGGGCCGGTCTGTGGTTGAGTCATTTGGCAGTTCTAATGTATTAATGTAAGTTCTTGTGATCTTAGAGACGAGGGGAGGCATGAGGAGAGGGAAAGGGTGAGCAGAGACACAGAGAGAGAGAGAGGAGAGAGAGAAGAACTTGCTTGCTGGCTCCCAGACGTGCTGTCGCCCGGTCCTCAACTGCTCCTACACCCTCTGGTGGATGCCAGCTTGCTCCTCTCCCGGCGGATGGCAGCAAGTCCTCTGGCCCCTGGCGGATTGATCCGCTTCTCCCCTTCTCGGCAGACAGCCGCAGTTCCTCTGGCTCTCGGTGGCCGGCAGTGACCCCTCCATCCTCAGGCAGATGGCCACAACTGCTCCCCTGGCGGATGGCAGCGGCGAGGACTCCGCGACTCTGAGCCTCTGTAGTCTATACGTGGTCTTAAACCTCCATCCTTCTTTTCTACAAAGAAGAATCATGCAGCTGCGGGAGAGGTGGAGGGTCAAATATAGCCTAATGATAGTGCCTCTTGGATGTAGTCCTCCATGGCTTGATTTACAGGGATGGAGAGAGGGTAAATTTTGCTCTTAGGAGGTGAAGTACCATGAACAGTGGGTATGTAGTTGTGCTGCTTTGGCCTTACTGAACACTTCCATAGAATCATTATACTGTACTGGAATTTTTACTTCCTTGACATTACTGGCACTCTCTATGAGCATGGTTCTGCAATCATAAAAGGGGATGGACAAGAGAGTGCTGAAAACAGAACGTGGACCATTGACAGATCTCTCCTTTCCAAGAGATGTGGGGGTTATGCAGTTCTAACCAGAGGTAGCAGAGTACTAGAGGAGTCTAGGGAGCAGATATAATAAGAAATGTTATCTCCTCTGAGTGGAGTACCCCGATCTAAAGCCTGAGTTGAACAGTTTGATGTGGAATAACATCCTTACCATGGGGTTGTTGTCGATAGCGGTGACATGTATTGGTGGGTTGCACTTAATTCTTGGTAATGGTAACTAATCTGTCAATTTGGAGTCAATTACATTTGCAGCCACTCCAGAATCCACTAGCGATGTGGTGGAGAAATTAAGAGAGTTATGGATAATTGTAGCAGGTATGACCAGATTTTTATCTCTGATGGTAATAGTAGTCTCTGTACTCACCCGCTGAGGGCGGTCAGTAGATGAACTGGCCTTATTGGGGCAGGTTGAACAGAAGTGACCCTTCTCACCACAGTAAAAACAATTTATCTTTTAGCCTTCGTAAACGTTCTCCGGGGGTTAATTTCAGAGTACACACTTGCATAGGTTTGTCAGTAGATCTTGATGGGAGTTGGAATGCCAGATAATTTCTCTGAGGGGAGTTTCCCCTGCGATTTAATATGGATCATGTTATCAATCTTAATGGATAGGGTGATGAATTGTGTCAGGCTAGTAGAATTATCTTTGCAGGCAAGTTCTGCTTGAAGTTTAGGTTTAATCCTTCTCTATAAACAGTCTTTAGAGCTACTTCATTCCAACCACTTTGAGTGGCTAGCGTGCGAAATTCAAGCACAAAGTCAGAGGCTGAGCGCTTACCTTGCCGTAGATGCAAAATTGTACACCCATGTCTCTTCCTCCTGCTGGGTATTCAAAGACCTCCCAAAATTGTTGTATAAAGCAAGAGTAGTCCCTGCGTATCCCCATATTGCTCTCTCAAACAGCCTCCACCCAATTCAAGGCCTTTCCAGGAAGAAGTGACATAATAAATCCAACGTTGGCTTCATCATTCTGAAAACAGTCTGGTTGTTGGGAAATGTACACAGAACATTGGCGCAGAAATCCTTTACAGTGGTCTGGATTGCCATCATACTTATCTGGGAGAGACGAGGGTACATAAGGAGTACTCACCAGAGGAGGAGGGTTGGTTAAGGTTGGAAGTGCTTGTAATAACTGTACCAGATACTCATTTTGGCTACAAAGTGCCTCCAGCCATTGTCGATGTTCAGTGAGCATCTCTGTTTGATAGGTAACAGTAGATCTGAGTTGTGCTATCTCTGCTGGATCCAGTGAAGGTGAAGTATTCTGTAGCGAATCAGACTGAGAAACAAATTGATGATCCATGTGCAAAGTTTTAATGAAAACAAACAGTCCAATACAACATCCAAAGACAGAAGTAAGAGTAAAATCCAAAAAGACAGACAGGCTTAAGCAGACAAAATCCAATACAGCAGGCAAAAATACAAAGTCGAAATCCATGGCAAAAGACAAGAAAACCGTGAACCATAGTAAGGATAAGAAAGAGCTCAGTATAGTACTAATACACTGAACTGTAATGCAATCATGATTTATTCAGTAAATTTTTTCCTTTAACCTTGCATTCTTTCGTTTTCATTTTCTCCATGCTTTCGTACACAACTCCCTTAAATAAATAAATAAAAAAGATCCTTTGTCCAATCTAGTTCAATCAAGACCCCATGATTCTGATGGTGTTGCGTGTTCAGCTCCTCCATCCTCCGCACAGAACTCCTCATGATCCTAAAAGTACGGAATAGCATCATTAATCTAATGTATATTAAATTATTTTATTCAAACATGTACTATTTAAGTACTGCATCAAGATCCTGTACCCTGCTTGATCCCTGTTATACACCCAACCCAATAAAAATTCCAAATCCTTATCTTTTCGACACAAACTAACTCAACCACCATGTGCTCTATTTAAAGGGACAAACAGGAAGTGATGTCAAACATGAGACACAGTTCTAAAATTCAGGTGAGGATGACCTCTAGTGGTGTGGAGTGGGGTTTGCAGGTACAGATATTACAAGCTCCAATAACACACAAGTTTTAGCAGAATTAATGCAAGTGCTTTTATTATATTATAAACTTCACATATCTGGCTCTAAACCCCAAAATTACCCAATTTGCTTCCATTGTAAGTGTCTCACTGTAACCTCGATTTTTCCTTCTTTCTTTTTTTTAAAGATGTATTTATTTATTTATTTTTGGTGGTCAACAGTATACTACAAATGCTGTTGGTTGAGCTTAAGTTGTATTAAACCAGGAATATTCCTTTAAGGATTCATTATAATACTTGATTTCTACAGTTAAGACTGGTTGCTTTGTTGTTGCTTGATAGTCTTTGTAAAAATAGCCCGCCGCCAAGTCACTAAATATGCCTGGGGTTCCTTTTTCAGTGCAAGTCTAAGAGATTTTTCTGCCCTTTTTTTCATCCTGTAGCGAAAATTGCGTTTCAATTGTGTAAAACAGTAATAGCATACCTCTTCTCAACAAACAGTGCAATCTGAGGTATCATTCATGTCCATAGTACAAATGGTGTGGGTCACAAACAGTGTGAGTGTATTAGTTTTATTCATAGATTTTGTTCAAATCCCTAACCCAAAGTATGAGCAACAATAATAATGGCATCTCACTATGATATCAAAACCAAGATAGAAACAGCCATTGTACCCATGATAAATAAAGTTACAGTTATCTCAATATGCGAGTTTCCTGTGTGGAAATAAAGACATTTTAAGCTGTCTTGAAAACAAAAGTTTCAACCATGAGAACAGTATTGCTCTGGAGCTATGCAATACTTCTTTATTTGTTTGATCATTATCTCTTTTTAGCTTCTCTTTTTTTCTTTCCATTTTTTTATGCTTATTGTGGTTCGCCACATTTTCAGATACCGCTTAGTAATTATAGGTTTGTTTATTCGCCTGTTAGCTTAATTAGAATGAGATAAGTTTGGATATTTGTATTTTCACTGTGGTTAAGGTCCAGTGTTGTCTGGCATGGATGCCCTGTGCGTCATTATACAGTATGCTGATGTTAAAGAACAGTGTTAGTCTTTGTGACTGCTACACTGTGTTGACAGCCAGACAAAAGAGGCTCATTGTAACCTCAGAAACTGCTTTGTTGACACACCGAGAGCCCAGGGTGTTTAAAGAGGCCTTTCACAAGCAGAATGCTTGACACTGACACGTGCCTTGTTTTTTTTTATTTTTTATTTCAAACAACTACCTTACAAAATATACAATAGCTTTTACATGCCATTGTATAAATGCAAACATTTTGCTAGTAAGCCTAGCGAGACCTACCATGGCCTGGCACCCATTTTGTTGTGACTTTTCTTTGGTACTTGGTTGAGTCATTTTATATGATGTTGTGTTTAATGTGTGATGAGAACTGTGCTGTTATCTTTAGATGAAATATGGGAGTCTTTGTGAGTTTTAAAATAATGACTAAGCATTATCTGACAATGTGGGTCAGTAGCACACAGATGGAAGGTATTTAGAATGCATCAGCGTGCAGTCAATTAAACCTGTGCTTTAGTGTCTCTGTGTTCCATAATCTCTTTGTGTCAATGTCTCTGTTATGCTCAGTCCATGTGGTCTAGTGTCTCTGTGCTTTAGTGTCTCTTGTCTAGTATCTCTGTGCTACAGTGTCTCTTGTCCAGCATACAGTATCTGTGCTGTAGTGTCTCTTGTGCAGCATATCTGTGCTGTAGTGTCTCTTGTCTAGTATCTCTGTACTATATGGTCTCTTGTCTAGTATATCTGTGCTTTAGTGTCTCTTGTCTAGTATCTCTGTGCTATAGTGTCTCTTGTCCAGCATATTTGTGCTATACTGTCTCTTGTCTAGTATGTCTGTGCTATACTGTCTCTTGTCTAGTATCTATGTGCTATAGTGTCTCTTGTCTAGCATCTTATTTGCTATAATGTCTCTTGTCTAGCATATCTGTGCTATAGTGTCTCTTGTCCAGCATCTTTGTGCTATAGTGTCTCTTGTCTAGTATCTCTGTACTATACAGTCTCTTGTCTAGTATCTCTGTGCTTTAGTGTCTCTTGTCTAGTATCTGTGTGCTATAATGTCTCTTGTCTAGCATATCTGTTCTATAGTGTCTCTTGTCCAGCATCTTTGTGCTATAGTGTCTCTTGTCTAGTATCTCTTTACTATACAGTCTCTTGTCAAGTATCTCTGTGCTTTAGTGTCTCTTGTCTAGTATCTCTGTGCTGTAGTGTCTCTTGTCCAGCATCTTTGTGCTACAGTGTCTCTTTTCCAGCATATCTGTGCTAGTGTCTTTCGTCTAGTATCTCTGTGCTATTTTGTCTCTTGTCCAGCATATCTGTGTTATAGTGTCTCTTGTCTAGTATCTCTGTGCTTTAGTGTCTCTTGTCTAGTATCTCTGTGCTATTTTGTGTCTTGTCCAGCATATCTGTGTTATAGTGTCTCTTGTCTAGTATCTCTGTGCTTTAGTGTCTCTTGTCTAGTATCTCTGTGCTATAGTGTCTCTTGTCCAGCATACAGTATCTGTGCTATAGTGTCTCTTGTCCAGCATATTTGTGCTATAGTGTCTCTTGTCTAGTATCTCTGTACTGTACCATCTCTTGTCTAGTATATCTGTGCTTTAGTGCCTCATGTCTAGTATCTCTGTGCTGTAGTGTCTCTTGTCCAGCATATCTGTGCTATAGTGTCTCTTGTCTAGTATCTCTGTACTATAGTGTCTCTTGTCCAGCATATCTGTGCTATAGTCTCTTGTCTAGTATCTCTGTACTATACAGTCTATTGTCTAGTATCTCTGTGCTTTAGTGTCTCTTGTCTAGTATCTCTGTGCTGTAGTGTCTCTTGTCCAGCATATCTGTGCTATAGTGTCTCTTGCCTAGTATCTCTTGTGTCTCTTGTCTAGCATCTTTGTACTATAGTATCTCTTGTCCATCATATCTGTGCTATTTTGTCTCTTGTCTAGTATCTCTGTGCTAAAGAATCTCTTGTCTAGTATCTCTGTGCTATAGTGTCTCTTGTCCAGCATCTTTTTTGCTATAATGTCTCTTGTCTAGTATCTCTGTGCTATAGTGTCTCTTGTCTAGTATCTCTGTGCTATAGTGTCTCTTGTCTAGTATCTCTGTGCTATAGTGTCTCTTGTCCAGCATACAGTATCTGTGCTATAGTGTCTCTTGTCTAGTATCTCTGTACTGTACCATCTCTTGTCTAGTATATCTGTGCTTTAGTGCCTCATGTCTAGTATCTCTGTGCTGTAGTGTCTCTTGTCCAGCATATCTGTGCTATAGTGTCTCTTGTCTAGTATCTCTGTACTATAGTGTCTCTTGTCCAGCATATCTGTGCTATAGTCTCTTGTCTAGTATCTCTGTACTATACAGTCTCTTGTCTAGTATCTCTGTGCTAAAGAATCTCTTGTCTTGTATCTCTGTGCTGTACTGTCTCTTGTCTAGTATCTCTGTGCTATACTGTCTTTTGTCTAGTATCTCTGTGCTATGGTGTCTCTTGTCCAGCATCTTTGTGCTAGTGTCTCTTGTTCATCATCTTTTTTGCTATAATGTCTCTTGTCTAGTATCTCTGTGCTAAAGAATCTCTTGTCTAGTATCTCTGTGCTATAGTGTCTCTTGTCCAGCATCTTTTTTGCTATAATGTCTCTTGTCTAGTATCTCTGTGCTATAGTGTCTCTTGTCAAACATCTTTGTGCTATGGTGTCTCCTGTCCAACATCTCTGTGCTATAGTGTTTAATAATAATTACTAATTTCCTTTATTTATCACACATTATACATTTTGCACATATACAGTGAAATTCTTTTTTTTTTTCCACATATCCCAGCTAGGCTGGGGGTCAGAGTGCTGGGTCAGCCATGATACAGCACCCCTGGAGCAGATAGGGTCAAGGGCCTTGCTCAAGGGCCCAACAGTGGCATCTTGGCAGTGTTGGGGCTTGAACCCCCAACTTTCTGATCAGTAACCCAGAGCCTTAACCGCTGAGCTACCACAGCACCTTTTTATCTCAGTGTTGTAGTGCCACTGTTCTAAAGTGTCTCTTTCCATTATATCTGTGCTGAAATTACTTTCTTTTTCAGTATTTCTGTGCTCAAATGTCTCTTCTCATATATATGTTTGTGCTAAAATGTCTATTTTACTACCTCTGTGTAAATGTGTTTATCTCGTCTAGTATCTCTGTAGCTATATTGTCTCTTGTCAAGTTTCTCAGTTCTATAGTCTCTTGTCCAGTATCTCTGTGCCATAGTGTCTCTTTTCCATCATTTCTGTGCTATAATGTCTCTAGTCTGGTATCTCTCTGCCACAGTGCTTTTTTGTGGCTTAGGTAGTAGGCAGTGCCATCTCTTAAGAACTGCATTTGTGTTACTGGCACTGCATGGCTGTGCTGTCTGAGGCTTTTGTGTTTGGCTCAATTTACTGATAACACAGTTTGATAAATGTCTCACTCTGTAGCTGTCGTTTGCCCGTTAATATTGGTGTGTGTGTGCGCGTGTGTACTGTTTGCATACCTACAGCACAAAGGCCCTTGTGTCTGGACATTACGTCTTAGCTTGTGAGTGGCAGCTTATAGATAAATTAATACATCGTGCACATGCATGTGTCAGTCTTTACACTGGATTAAAGTTCTCATTATTTGTTCTGTCATGTTGTGTATTAAATTAACACAAAACACTATTACATCCTTAGATGTTAATGATTTAATGCCTGTTTATTTTTATTTATTTTTTTATGCCTAAGGGCACAGAGCTGTATCAGCACTATACGGCATTGCATGTGCAAGTTAGCTGTACATTTTTGACACGTTCCCTTTGACAAGTTAAATAACGGTTGTCAGCAGTATTCCTGTGTGTGATTTCTCAAGCATTTTTTGTTTATGCGGAAGTGCCCTTCATTTACCGTAGTTCATGACAACAGCAGTTTGATTATAAGTTTCGTGGTTGAGTTAAGAGGTCCTGGAATCTTCTAGAACACCAAAGAGCCGATTGATTCTCTTCCAGGGTGTATATTAACAGAGCCAAACTGTCCATTTACTCAGAGCTACGTGAATGAGGCATCTAAATAAAAGCAGTCTCAAAGTGCCCACAGCGATTCACTGTGTTCTGTCTTATTAAAGACTCAAGACTTTAACTGCACCATATTTCAAGAAATCAATCAATTATATATTGCTTGAAGACAATTAATTTAATCACAATGAATAAAAAAAAAAATAAAAAAATAGAAATGGTCCTAATGTAAAAATAGGCCTCAGTTTGTTTTGCAAAATAGAAATTATAAGTTCTTTCTTCTGATTTTGGGGTGAAATGATACCTTGACTTGTTTTATTTGTGAGATTTACCCTAATGGAGCTCATTCTTGTTGTAGTAGTTACTCTGAGTGTGTATGACATGGAAAGTGTTGAGTATGAACTCTAGTCTAGTACTGTTCCTTTAACAGAGGTCCCTCACTTAGTGTTTCCTCTTTGCTCAAGAAAGCGGAACTTTTATGAGAAAGGCAACACAAGAAACACACAACAACTTAGTGTCATTAATTGAAGTGGCAGAGTGGCCCATGAAATCACTAAGTATAATAAATGTTCAGAATAGCATACTATCATACCACTACTTGTTCAATATGAAGTATGTTTACAGTGTAAAACATACTTTTAAGCAACAGAGCACACTGCACTGGGTATAGAATGAATATGCTAGTTTAAAACACATGTCAATTTCGAAGAAATGTAATATCTGTGTTTCATAAAATTTTGAAGTAACATTTATTGCATTTTCAAAAAAAAAAAAAAAAAAAAAAAAAAAATCCTGATTTCTTCTGATTTTGTGTATATCTCATACTAAATTGTTTTAAAAAAAAAAAGTTATCCAATACCAACCAGACCTGTGTGAAAAAGTATTTGCCCCCTTAGTTACTAAATCCCCATATCTATGAAATTGCATTCATAATGGGGTTCAGCTGGACTAGACACACCTGGGCCTGATTATTGCCAGCCCTGTTCAATCAAATCAACACCTAAATAGAACTTTTTCAGCAGCATGAAGTTGGCTAAAAGTTCTCACCCAGTAGCACACTATGCCAAGGTTGAAAGAAATTCCAGAAATGATGAGAAAAAAGGTGATTAAAATACATCAGTCTGGGAAGGGTTACAAAGCTATTTCAAAGGCTCTGGGACTCAAAAAAAAAAAAAAAATGAGAGCCATTATCTCCAAATGGAGAAAACTTGGCACAGTAGTGAACCTTCCCAGAAGTGGCCGACCTTCCAAAATTCCTCCAACAGCACATTGACGACAACTCCAGAAAGTCACAAAAAAGCCAAGGACAACATCCAAGGAACTGCAGGCCTCTCTCGCATTAATAAAGATCACTGTTCATGACTCCACTATAGGGCTGAAATGATTATTCGACGTTATCGACAATGTCAACAAAATTTTTTCGTTGTAGAATAGTCGTTTGATGTCATTTAACATAACATGAGGTCATATTAAACTCTAATGATGGCACGCCAGAGGAGCACTTCAGTTCGCGCCTGACTGAGGAGAGGAAGAACACACAGCTCACAGTCCAGATGCACTCTACACATTCCAAACAGCTTAAGGTGATGTAGATCGCAAAGTATGAGGGAATTATACAAAATTACAAACTAAGAATAATATAGAAGCACTTTCGTTGTGGAATAAGCGGAGCCAGAGCTGCCGTTCCGCTTATGCTTAAAAACGTGTATGTCAGAGCATCTTTAAAGAAAACACCTGCCCTTATATCTTTAATGCATCCTTTATTAAAGTTAAAACAATAAGTAAGCATGTCATGTAAATAAGTACAAACTCCAAAACTGGCATTTCTCTGTGCGGTCAGTGCCTCTTCTATGAGTTGCATGAAGTCACCTGATCAATCTCACCCAGGGAGAGATTGAAACTGCACCCGGCTGATGCACACTCCCTCGCCACGGTTGCTGCAGCTAGATTATTACATGATTGCGCATGACATATCGAATCATAACACATATGTTGTGGTGTGTGATCTTATCGGGAAGAAAATCCACGATACACAGCTCTTTTAAGAAGAGTTTGTTTCTTGTGAGATAAAGATGGATCGAAATCAAGTGAATAAAAAGGTGAGTATGTTTTTGATTTGTTGTTGTTTTGGCTTGTTTTCCAATATAAATATCTAAAACTCCTTTAAAACAACGTACATTTACTTTAGCAGCTATACTGCAGAAGAAAAAAAAAATGTATCAGAGAATGTTGAATATAATATTAAATATTAAAAAATACTTTAAAAATACTTAAAACTAGATACATTTACCTGAAAAGCAGCATATAAGATATTTAGACTTGCTTTTAGAGAATAGATCTTGAATATAAGTATATTTTGACTATACTGCACTCGCAGAAGTATAACCAAGTGAAAAAAATACAACCACATACAAAAATACGACCCAGAGGAACATTAAGGCTCATCTGAATTTTGCCAAAACACACCTTGATGATCCTCAAACCTTTTGGGAGAATGTTCTGTGGACTGATGAGTCGAAAGTGGAACTGTTTGGAAGACAGGGGTCCCGTTACATCTGGCGTAAATCAAACACAGAATTCCACAAAAAGAACATCAATCCTACGGTCAAGCATGATGGTGGTAGTGTGATGGTGTGGGGATGCTTTGCTGCTTCAGGGCGACTTGCAATAATTGAGGGAAACATGAATTCTGCTCTGTACCAGAAAATCCTAAAGGAGAACATCCGGTCATCAGTCCGTGAGTTGAAGCTCAAGCACAACTGGATTATGCAGCAAGACAATGATCCAAGCATAGGAGTAAGTCCACCTCTGAATGGCTCAAAAGAAGCACAATTAAAGTTTTGGAGTGGCCTAGTCAAAGTCCTGACTTGAACCTGATTGAGATGCTGTGGCAGGACCTGAAATGGGCAGTTCATGCTCGAAAACCCTCCAATGTGGCTGAACTGAAGCAGTTCTGCAAAGAAGAGTGAGCCAAAATTCCACCACAGCGATGTGAAAGACTGATCTCCAGTTATCGGAAGCGTTTGGTTGAAGTTGTTGCTGCTAAAGGTGGCACAACCAGCTATTAAATTTAAGGGGGCAGTTAGTTTTTCAAATGGGTGATATAGGTCTTGGATACATTTTTGCTTCAATAAAATATATGTGATATATATATATATATATATATATATATATATATATATATATATATATATATATATATATACACATATTTGAAAACTGTATTTTGTGTTTACTCAGGTTGCCTTTGTTTTATGTTATATCTCATTTGAAGATCTAAAACAATTTAGAATGAAAAATACACAAACATAGAATAAATCAGGAAGGGGGCAAATATTTTTTCACATCACTGTATGCAGTATATATATTATGACTTAAAAAAAAAATGTCATGTTATGCAACCGTCAACTAAAATGTATTAAAATACTTTGCACCTAGAGTTCATAAGTGTACACAACTTAATCAACTTAAAATGTTTTCAGACATATTTTACAAGGTAAAAAAAAAAAAAATAATAATAAAAATATAGTAATATAAATGACAACAAAATAGCAACCAACATTGGTTTTGTGTTGCATTTTAAAAATTGTAAATGTAAAATATATATATATATATATATATATATTTTAAAATTAAAAAATTTGTTGCACTGCTTTTTTTTTTTTAAGAAAAATATAAATGACTAATCTGCACTGCTCATGCCGACATTTCTTTTGCCAACAGATCATCTTTTAGTGAGACTTTTATTTATTTATTTATTTATTCATTCATTCATTCATTTATTACTTGTTTCATGACGGTTACACTAAATTACATTTTATTACTTTAAAAAAATATCAAAAGAACTTAGTATTGTTGCCTGTGTATTCAAGACGTAGTTTTGTATGAATCGCACTTAATAGATTCAGTCAAAAAAATAATGAGCTCTTTTTGTGTCAATGTAGCATGTTACTCTTCGAAATTGTTGCATACTACATACTGTTTCACATACAATTTATAAAAAAAAAAATGGTAAGCAGTATCCAGCATATGCTGCACAGAATGCAGTACACTAGTATCCCATTCTGTACAATACATTTCAGTTCTAAACAGACCTGTGACATGTTCACATTGTTCATATAGCCTATTCATGTACATACTTCTCAAAGCAATGCTCCTCAGCTGCATTTCTTTTTAAACCAGCCACTATAACTTTCAAACTGGTTTGTTCTCTCTGTGTGTGTTTGTGTGTGTGTTTTGTCTCCACAGAGATGTGGTACTGGGTGTTCCTGTGGTGTCTCTTCTCATCTCTGTTCGTTCACAGCGCTGTTGGTCTGCTCATGTGTGTGACACTACAGCGTCATAAGCGAGGTCGTCTCATCACACTGGTGCTCATCAGTGTGGGCTTTCTGGCCTCTCTTACCGGAGGAGTCATCACCAGTCAGTACACACTCACTTCTGCTTTCCTCATCACTGAATATCTTAAATATACAGTAGCTGAACTGCCCCTCCCAGAGGTTTGCTTTATAATTTATGTGGATTGGGCAGAGAGATTGGGCACTTATAAACACACATACATTAACAGTCATGCACAGCAGCTTACAGATACATTAACCTACACACAAACACACACACACAGGCTTTTAGACACATGTGAACAATCTGAAACATTTAATAACAGCCAGACACCACATTAAAGAACATAAATTTCTGAAGTAGGGTAAAGTGTGCATCTTGTGACATTCAGTCTTTGGCTTAAATCTTTAATGTCTGTCAATCAGAGTCTATCCCATACAATGCCCTGAAAGCATATTCCTCTCTCGAATTCTTGCTTTAATGGGGAAATATCATGAAATATCAACAGGAACTTTTATTGCTATTTTGAGATAAGAGTTTGATGTAGACATGCTCTAACAAAATGAACTATATTTGACTCGTTTATGGGAGCTGAAAAGATTAGTTGACGTTATCGACAATGGCGACGATAGATAAATGTCTACAATAATTTTCATTTTCGAATAGTCGTTTGCACACTACACTTTCCAAACAGCTTCAGATGATGTAAATCGCAAAGTATGAGCGATTTTATACAAAAATACCAAATAAGTAAATAGAGAAGCACTCTCGTTGTGGAATTAGCGCAGCCGGTGCTGCCGCTGTGTTTAAGCAAAACTTGCGTGTCGTGCGTCTTTAATGGAAACAACCCGGCGCTACATCGTTACATCAGTTATGTTTAATATGTTATACCTTTATTAAAGTTCAAATAATAAGGAAGCAGATCATGTAAATAACTACAAACTCCGAAACCGGCATTTCTCTGTGCGGTCAGCACCTCTTCTATGAGTTGCGTGATGTGTCCCGATCTAAAGGGGAGAGATTGAAACTGCACCCGGCTGATGCACACTCTGTCACGGGGACGCTCGTCCCTCGAGCATGCTCGCTTAATACAGCTAGATTATAACGTGATGACTCACAACTTATTGAATCATAATATATGCGTCACCGTGCATTTCTTATCGTGAAGAAAATTGACAATATGCAGCTTTATTAATAAGAGAAAGTTTTTTTTTTTTGTGAGTTAAAGATGGATTGAAGTGAACAGAAAGGTGAGAGAGGGTAGTCTTCGCCCCATTATACACTGCAACAAAATACATTTTTGATTTGTTTTTGTTTTGGCTTGTTTTCCAATATAAATATCTAAAACTCCTTTAAAACAACGTACATTTACTTTAGCAGCTATACTGCAGAAGAAAAAATGGTTATCTGAGAATTTTGAATATAATATTAAAAATACAAATATCTAAAAATATGTAAAAATCCTTTAAAATAAGATGCGTTCAACTGAAAAGCAGCATATAAGATGTTTAGACTTGCTTTTAGAGAATATATCTTGAATATAAGTATATTTTGTCTTTACTGCACTCACTGAAGTATAACCAAGTGAAAAAAATACACTTATATATAAAATACACTTATATTTAAGATATATTCTCTTAAAGCAAGTCTAAAAATCTTTGTTTCTCAAGTAAATGTATCTTGTTTTAAGAATTTTTAGACAATTTTAAATGGAAAACAAGACAAAAACACTTGATAATTTTTTGCAGTGATTTTTCTCCTTTAATTCAGTGAATGTCATTTAGAAGTATTTTTAAAAAATGATTTTGTCCTCTTTATTGTTAGTAAGCACGTTTAATACAACCTTTTAAGTCTGGTCACAAGCTGAATAGTTGGTTAAAAGCTAATGTTTAATCATTGCAATAATTGCCAGAATAGTCGAATAATCGTTTTAATAATCGTTAGATTAGTCGATTATCAAAACAATAGTTAGTTGCAGCACTAGTAAAGACCCCATCTTGACTGACAGGGAAATGATCAAGGGGCACTCCTCCTCCAGGACTGATGGCAAAACGATCAACGTTGCGCCCCCAACAACAAAAAAAAGCGTGGAAACCATGGATATTGGGAAATGTAACCTTTGAAAATAATTAAGTGTTAAGTCAGAAACATACTTTACACAAGAACATGAACACAGAAACTTCTAACTTCGCAAACTTGATTTTGTGCATAGTTGCATTCCAAATTGTGTCAGACTGCAAATCATTACACGACACAAATATTTGTTGCATTCTCCACATTGCCACAAGGGGCGCTATAGTGGATATTAGTATGAATAGTTTCCTCTTGCAAGTGAATTTTTTATTTCAAATCAAATACGGAGCAACAGTTTGAAGAGAATGACCACGTTTACATGCACTTAAGAAAACATTTAATTCCAGGGTTTTTTTCAGAAAGTAGCATTCTGAAACGTTATGTAAACGAGAACGCCGATTTCCTAACACTGCTGATGGGTTTAAGAGAAATCGGTTTAACACACCTAGGTTTCTCCTGGAGAACTGGCTTATGTGGCCATGTGAATGCATAAGCGCCGTTCTTTTGTGCTTGAACAGACTGGATAACAAATGTCATAGGATTGAGCCCAACAACCAGTCAGCACAGCGGAAAGAATTCAACAATTCTGTTAGTACAGTGTGAAAAGCACATACACTATATACCCATTTATACACTCCAGTGTAAAATATCAACAGTCCCTCATTTTCCCTTATATGCTCTAGTACATTGAGGGAATCCTGGAGTTTGACAAAAGAGGGAAGACCCACTATTGCAGCGCAACTCCACTGCAGGTTGCGATAGAAAGTTAAGGAAACAAACACAGCAACAACTCTGGAATATCTGGGAATAAAGTGAAGAAACAGAGAATAAAATAGAGAGGTGATCCTTGGATCCCATGTATGTTATTTACACAAACTTTGCAAGGAAATTACGTTGCTGTGGAGAAAGCTGCGTACTGACCGAGCCGCATGTATACGGGAGTAAAGAGTATGCCACTTATACAGTGCATATAAATGGGAAATATAAGCGCAGCATAGTTCTAGCGGGAAGACTAGCAGCTGTACATCATCACACCATTAGCTAGGTAACTCCTAGCCTATCACATGTAGGCCATTGCTTTATAAGTCTGCTCACAATCTATCACATTGCTGTTTCAGTGTGCTAACACAGCAACCTCCAGCACCTCACCACCACCAGTTGAGTCCCATCCTACACGGGGGTAGGCTCCTCGCCCCTGCCTCCTCACCCCTGCCTCCTATCTCCAGCAGGATATGACGGTTCCGAGTACAGCTTCTTCGGACCGTCAGACGAGGCTTATGCCAAAGAGAGACATTACATTTCTGTTTTATATTCATCAAATAAATGTCATTTTAAATTTCACTCAAGTCTGCGAGTCTTCCTGATAGAACGCCACTTTCTCGCAATAAGCTGCTTTCTAGTGTCCATGTAAACGTAGTCAATATTGCTGAACAAATAAGTTTAATTTATAGCAATATATTTATAGCAATGTACCTGAATAATGTCACATCCAGTTTAATGGCACAGACTTTTGACCGCCACTACCTGTACGCATATAATTCCCTTGGGGGGTACCAGAAACTAACCCTAACTCTTCATAGGGCATCAATTTGGCCAGAGCCAGCCCTGCTCTATCGCCACCTTGAGCACTGAGGTTTGCAGTTGAGCATGATTAAATGGACCGCTCGTTGGCAATGCTTTGGCCAAGCTTTTGCATTCGAGCACTTGTGTAAAGGATGTTTCTGGCCTTAATCACAAAAAAAGCAACTTCAAAGATATGAGTTATTGTCTGTTGTCTTAGGTGCAGCAGTGGCAGGTGTATATCGTGTGGCAGGGAGGGACATGGCTCCGTTGGAAGCTTTGGTGTTCGGTGTGGGCCAGACAATATTCACTGTCATCATCTCATTCTCACGGATCTTGGCCACGCTCTGAATGGACAGGCTCATTAACTAACAAACCCAACAGCAAACTTGCCGTCAGAAGAGGCGGGAACAAGATTAAGTGGGCTAGGATGAGGTGAGTGTGGTGAAATCACAGATGTGTGACCTGTGGTACAAAGAGATAAGCTGTAGGTGTCACTCATGACCAATGGACCTCTTTGAAACCCTGTGGAACTGTTTGGAGAATCTGACTGTTCAAATCGCTAAAGCAAAAACAGCATTAGAGCTGTTCAAAGACCAGTCACAGAAACTCAATGAACGTGCCAATTGCCTCAATGGTGGAGAACTGAGAAGACTCTTTGGACATTTGTTCATTGTCTTCATTTAACATTTGTTTTGTTTTTGCACATGGATTGCTGCAGCTTTAAGTAAACTGCATTGGAGTTGCATTAGAGCGATACAGTGGAAACATGTGCCCATAATGCCTGCCTATCTATCTAACTATCTGTCTATCTTTCTTTCATTCTTTTCTGTCTGTCTGTCAACCACCCTTTCATTCTTGTCTGTCTTTCAATCACTCTTTCATTATTGTCTGTCTGTCTGTCTCTCAACCACTCTTTCATTCTTATCTATCTATCTATCTATCTATCTGTCTGTCTGTCAATCACTGTTTCATTCATATATCTGTCTGCCTGTCTGTGAATCGTTCTTTCATTCAGTATATCGTTCTATCCATATAGATTTGACCGTTCTGTCTATTGCTGGATCTGTTTATCGATCTATCGTTCTGTCTATCTGTGAGCTGGACTGCTTGAAAGATTCCAATTTGTATTATGGATTTTCACTGTGGTCCAACAGTATTACCACATCCAGTTTTCTTTTCTGAAAGAAAATGGCTTCCATTTTGCACTTTGTCTTAAAAGTGTGATTTCTGTTGAACGTTATGCTGGGGTGCTGCTTAACAACAATATGGACCTTAATTCAAGGAGGTTTAGTTGTAATCTGGTCTCTGTTAGCCAATATGAACTTATCCACAATGGAATAATGCCTTTTTTAACAGGGAAACAATACAATATGGAGTCAATTATGGTATTTAGTCAAATTACAGTTTTAATACAATACAAAATAAGACTCACTATGGCCTATAACCTCTTTGTCACGCACTATTTTGGTTTGATGTAATCCATTGTTTGGATTATATCATAGGGAATATGCCCTATAAGTATTCAAGTCTATTATGTTGTCCTTGTAAAAATGTTATTTCACAGTAATCCGAGTCTTTATGCATAATCCTATTTTATCCAACTTTACTGTCGCAATACTCTCCCTGCTCGTTTAAGGGGATTTTAAACCTCAGGCCTTAAAAGACGATACAGACACCTCTGTGAGTTGAGTAAACACTGGTATACATCCTGGACTCCACAGTTTGACAGACTCGTGTTGTCTCTTAATCTGAATAGTGGAACTTGTAATAGAAATACATCAATATTTAAATACCCTCATGTCATCACAAATGTGTATGATGTTATTTTTCTCGCGTGAAATTTCACACTGATGCCATAATGAAAATGGTCGCTCTTGCGTTTTATTTTTAGTTTTTTCAACAGTTCTGATGTGTGAAACTGCAAATTGCACTGTTAATAATTTGCCTTTCATACGTTTCCCAGTTCCTGGTGGACTTTACCAAAACAGTATATATACTACAGAACTGTATCGATCAGGAGAGAGTGTTTTGGTGTTAAAGTGTTGAATAGTGAAAGTTTTGCCGCCATTGGCAGATGAAGAGTGTGGAATGTGATAACGGTGACAGCGTGAGAACAGTGTGTTTTACGAAACCTCACAGCTGCCACTGGCATTATTATTGACAAAACAATGTTTTTGTTTCTGTTTTCTTGTTATGAATACCCATGAATTTAGACATAATGCCATCATTTTATTTATTATGTATACTGTCATAATCACCTGTTGGTTAAAGACTATTCAAATGTTTTGAACATAAGCTTTTGGAAAGATTTTTTTTTTTTTTTAGCATTTTGAGGTTTGCATAAAATGCATTTCAAAGGTATTTTTAAGGCAGTATAGTGCATTTATAATTCTTTTACAATAACTGTTATAAAACCACACTTACATGAATTATTATATTTTGTAATTATTTTATAATGTAATAACCCTTAAAGTGCATTTAAACACATGATGATCGACATCAGAATTCAAATTCACCAAAAGTGATTGCAATGTATATTATAAGGTATTATGTAATACTTTATGAAGCATTAAACACCTTTAAAATGCAATAAATATACATATTTCATAGATAGTGTTACCATTTTTGAAACAATGAACAAACTCTGTGATTAATTCAATTTGCTACCTGTTTTATTTTGAAGTTTTACTTTGAAGCATTACATTACATTTTCCATAGCATGTGAGCCATCTCTAAAACTCAAAACAGGCATTTAAATATCTCGTCTTTCAAAATCTCTCTCTTCAGTCTGATGCCAAAACTTCCCCATTTATGTCGGTATTATTAAGTATTACAAAACAGCATATTCCACATGTATACTGTATGTTTATTAACTGTTCATCTGTTGCTACTGTGTCAAACCGAATAACATGTCGTTCAGTTCAATCACTGTATTGTATGAAATAAGCGACGTCTCCATTCACTGATACGCACAGAACCATTGCTCTATTCTATAGTCAGACACATTAATGTTTATTTAAGCCAAAGTTTTCCTTAAATCTTCAGCTTTAGTACTTTTTTAAGTGGATATCAGTTTTTAAACAGTATTTGTTTATGACTTTTATATTACGTGTTTTTGCTTGTCAAACCTCTTAGCACTAACTAATGAACCAATCTTAAGGCCTGAAGAAGTGTAAGGCTGTTTTTCATTTTTTTATATGGTGAAAGATGTTATGTGATTATTTGAAGGTTCTGATGAGGGCATTGGTTGTAATTGCTGTTTATTCCAATTTATTTCCAATGTTATGCAACTAGTAGTTCACTTTAAGTACCAGACCAACACTGAAGGGGGCGCCAGAGTACTGTGAATGAGTGTTCAAAGGCATAAGAAATAATGATTGTAGCTCTTCTGCAGAATTATGCAGAGGTGGAAAATAGAGTCACTTTGAAATAACAATTACTGTCCTGTTGTTTATTCATATTTACATTTTTTAATTGCCTCATTATGTAATTAAGTGCTATACGGAGTTGTCCAGCACTGTTTTGACTTGGGCTGTATTAAGATTAGAATACTGCCATATAACTCCTACTACATTTGCCAAAACATGCAACCGAACAGAGAACGTTCCAGCAACTAAAGGCTAAAGTTTAAGAACGAATGTTGTTAACAATGTTAATTAAACATATTTACAATGTTACTAGCATAATAGGGAACACCCTTAAAATGTTATTAGTATAAACAAATGTTTTATTAAAAGTTATTATTCTAAAAAGGTTTTCACGTTTTCAGGAATGTTATGCTAACCTTTAAATAACCTTCTACTTTTGTTAAGAATACTGGATATATTTATGTTCACACAACCACAATGTAACGTTTGGAAAATGTTTTAAGAACTTGTTAAAGAATTTGTTAGCTGTTCGCTAATCATTTTTAACGTGACAGATTATTTGATTAGACTTCTAAACGTTAAGGCATTTTTACACAAACTTGGATTATAATTTTTTAATTGACCATATTTATTTCTGGGATGAAAACTGGATGACACTCTGAATTAAAAATGCAACTTAATGAGGTCATGTGATGACAATTTTTGAAACATTTATCGTTACACATTACACTTTTTCACATACTACATATGGTAAAATAGTACGCAGTGTACAGTATATACTGTGCATTCAGAAGTACGCTACGTTTTACATTGTTTTGGCAAAATGTGTTGCATCTCTGTATGTCAGTTGATTCCATTTTAATTGGATTTCCCTTAAAATGTTTATTACTTGTTGATCAGCTGTTTTTCAAAAACACAAATTCAAGAAAAGAAATGAGAATTAAGAAAATGAGAAATGTCATTTTAAAACTCATGCCATATATTAACGTATCATGTGTGTTTAACATGATAAGCTGTATTTGAGTGACATATTTCTGAAAAAGAGCCCTAAGCTTTAGGTTTATTGTCATGTCATGAGTATGATAACCTTGTGTTTGTGTTCATGAGTGAAGTTGTAGATACATGTTAGAGATGTGTTCAAGTATCCTGTTTGTGTAGTTGTCTGCATGTATGTATGTAATTTCGAGTGCATACGAACACACTTTTACTGATTTGACTGTCATCATATTTCATTTGGAGTGTTTTATCTTTCAAAGACAGTTAATTGGTTTTGATTGTTTGGCTTCTTTGGTAAGTTTGATTGAGATCAGCTTGAATAAAAGTACTAAGAGTTATTTTGAAATCGTTTTTGAAAGATTTCTTTAATTAATTATTTTATTATAGCTGCCTTTAAGATTATGGGTATGTTTAAAGTATCTTTTTTGTTCAGCCCAAGGTGGTTTGTTGATACCAGCTGGTTCCCATCTAAGACTTTTTGGTTAACAGAATGTTCTGAATATGTTAGTTTTTTGGTTTCCAGAACATTCTCAAAATGGACATTCTAACGTTCTCTTTAGGTAAGCCAGGAAAGCTTTTTTTATTTATTTTTTTTAATTCTAAATAGTATGTTCCCTGTAAGTTTGGAGAATGTTCTCCTAACATTCTCCTTATGTTTTTCTAACCTCTGTATTCTGATATCCTTTCTGCAACCCTGTAGTACATCAATAATAAATCTACAATTCTTTGTCGTGTTCTGATCCATTGTTTAATTAATCATTAAAATAAATTAAACATCATCAACCCTGCAGTGTTCTTGGAAGGTTAGTTCAAGGTTATAAAAATAACCATTAGAATACATTCTTTATAAGTTCTTTTTACTGTAGGTTATCACACAAAAACCTCCCTGCAACGTTCCCAGAACGTTAGTTTATGGTTATAAAAAAAATAGAACCTAAAGAATGTTCTAGAATGTTAAGAATTGGTTCCCAAAACAATAACCAAATGGGAATCATATGCTTAAGGAAAACATTCTGTGTTTGCTGGGTTTAAGCTGCCCTAAACCCCTCTAAGACCATCAAACCAGACCAGCTTGTCCAGCAAACCACCTTAGACTGGTTTAAGCTGTTTTTTTTTTTTTTATCTGGGAAGAAATCAAAAGCTTTGCTTTGTGTTGGTTGCACAGTTTTGATGAACATCAAACCAGTTTAGCAGCTGGACTGAAGTGGCCCAAATTCAGAGCTGCTGATTGGCCGATTATAATCCATAAGACATATAGGTCTGAGAAAATTGTCTTATTTTGAATTGAAGATGTGCCATGAATGGACACTGCGTTTGGAATTGTATTAGGATTAGATGAGCGACGTAATCTGAGGTGATAACATTTAAAGCCTTGGCAGACACCGGACATATTTGAGGTGGAGAATATTCCAATATATTATGCCGACACAATCCTGACAGACATTCTCTCAGCCTACTTGGACTGTTACCTGTGTCTGTTTCTTTTATGAAAACCTAGTCAAAGAAGTTTGGTCTGTCACTTTTTTCTGTATCCCAGTGATTGCATGCAAAAATGCACCTCCTCTTGGATTTGACAATCCTTCTTTTATGCCACTCAGCAGGAAGTGACATTTGTAAATAGTGTACTATATGTTCTTTTTTCATTTTGTAACAGCAAACAGCAGTGCTGTCTAGCACTTCTATTTATGTACAAATGCTCCTCTGTATAACACTCTGCAGTCCGTTGGAATAAAAATGTTTTGCAATAAAGGTATTCTTGTGTCACTACTTACTAAATTGAAAAACTCCTTATGAGAGCAACAAGCCATGAGAATTGCAGTGATTTAACATGGTTAAAGGTTTGTTGTTAGGCAAAATGTGAAGCCCAACAGTGTTTAAAAGAATTATTATATTTGCACTAACAAAAAAGTAACAATTCAAAGTCTATGTTCTTAGACACAATTTTAAAAGGATATATACAGTATATCTCTTACTTCTGACTGATGATGACTTTGCCATGCTTTTTACTGACAAAGTAGTGAGCATCAGCAGCCAGTTCTCTACACCTAACACCCACAGCTACTATCTTCCAACATCCCATCCTCTGTTTTCCTCTTTCTCTCCTCTCTCTGAGACTGAGGTCTCCAAAGTGCTTCTTTCTAACCATCCTACCACCTGTCCACTTGACCCTATCTCCTCACATCTTATGCAAGCTGCCTCTCCATCAATCTTACCTGAACTCACACACATTATCAACACATCACTCACAACTGGAATCTTTCCCAATACATTCAAGCAGGCTCGAGTAACCCCACTGCTTAAAAAACCAACACATAACCCCACAGAAGTCGACAACTACAGACCGGTCTCTCTTCTACCCTTCCTGTCTAAAACTCTTGAGAGGGTCGTATTCCACCAGTTGTCTGCTTTTCTCTCACAGAACAACCTACTCGACAGACATCAGTCTGGCTTCAAAAAAGGACACTCAACAAAGATTGCCCTCTTGTCAGTAGCTGAAACCCTGCGACTGGCGAGAGCTTTCTCCAAATCATCCATCCTCATCCTCTTTGACTTGTCTGCTGCCTTTGACACAGTGAACCACAAGATCCTCTTGTCCACCCTCTCTGACCTGGGCATCACAGGAATTGCGTTTGGATGGTTTGAGTCATATCTCACTGGCAGATCGTTCAAGGTCTCCTGGAGAGGAGAGGTGTCCAAGACACATCAGCTGACCACTGGGATTCCTCAAGGATTGTGCTTGGACCCCTCCTCTTCTCAATGTACACAACATCACTCGGACCGGCCACTGAAGCACATGGCTTTTCCTACCACTGCTACGCAAATGATACGCAGCTCTACCTGTCGTTCCAGCCTGATGACCCTACTGTCTCAGCTCGTATCTCTGCCTGCCTCTCGGATATTTCGGCCTGGATGAAGGAACGACACCTTTAGCTCAACCTTGCCAAGACAGAACTCCTTGTGATCCCAGCCAACCCATCTGTTGACCGCAACCTCACTATTCATCTGTTGACCACATCTCACTATTCAACTACACTAACACCATCCAGAACAGCCCAGAACCTGGGAGTGGTGGTAGATGACCAGCTTAATTTCACTGCACACATCTCATCAACCGCCCAGTCTTGCAGATTCATGCTTTACGACATCAGGAAAATCAGACCTTTCCTGTCTGAATGCGCTACACAGCTCCTGGTCTAAGCTCTGGTCATTTCAAGACTGGACTACTGCAATGCTCCGTTGGCTGGCCTTCCAGCTAACACAATTAAACCACTGCAGATGATCCAGAATGCAGCAGCACGTCTGGTCTTCAGTCAGCAAAAAAGGGCTCATGTAACCCTACTCTTCACTCCACTGACTACCTGTAGCTGCCCGCATCAAATTCAAGGCTTTGACTCTGGCTTTCAGGACAGCCAATGGAACTCCCTCAGGTCTATGCTCCAACTCGCTCTCTTTCTGTCTGTGAATGATGGTGGTCCCATCACAAAGAGGCTCAAAGTCTATTTCACGATCGTTCACTTTCTCTGCTCCTCTGTGGTGGAGTGAACTTCCAACCTCCACACGATCTGCTTTTAGCTTCTCAACATTCAAGAACCAGCTGAAAACACATCTGTTCCACAAGCACTTAACCAACACACACTAATTGCACTTACCACTGCACTTAACCTGCACTTAATGTACAGAGAAAAAAAATCATTGTCTGTCTTTCTTCTATGCTAGCATCTTTACTACTCCAGCCACTGAGAACTTGGCAGTCTTATACTGCAGATGTTAATGGAAGTTAATGGGCCAGTACATAAACATTAAAATACACATTGTTTCAAAAGTATTGCCACAAGATGTAAACATGATACATGTTAACGTGATTTTAGTGTGATAACCTTAACAGTGTAACATATCAAATGTTACAACTTCTTTATCATAAAAAAAAAAAAGAAAAAAACTGTAATCCCGAAATTGGATATAACTTTACACAGAAAAGGTTAGTAAGCAATTGTATAACACTGACATCATGTTAACTTGCATAATGTTTATGTCTTGTGGCTATACTTTTGAAAGAGTGTGTATTTTGATGTTTATGGACTGGCCCCATTTACTTCCATTATAAGTGCCTTGCTGTAACATTATTCCACAAATGCTGTTGATTGAGCTTAACTTGTATTGAACTTGGAACATTCCTTTAATATTATTAATCACAATAAACAATTCTTCTGTCAAGTAATTTAGTTTATTAGCCTATATTGGCTGTTTTTAGTAAGTAAAGTAATTTCCAACCATTCTTTTAGCAGTTTGAAATAAATAAAGTGTCTCTTTGTCTGATTTGACTCACTGATGTATAATCTCTCTTTCAGTTCAATGTCTGGACACAGTCTGTCTCCTACTGGGTCTTGACTGACGTTCTATCCATTTGGCTCGTTTTTGCTTAAGTGCAAGGTTGAATTGTACAATGTCTTGAATTGTATAACCACTTGAAAATCACTATTGAGGTCAGACTGACTGTTTCTTTTTATAATCCATCAGTTACAGAAATATAATGCTTCAAGAAGCAAGTTCTTTGCTGCATGGTTCATTTAGTCTTTACTGAGACTATCAACTCCTTCCATTGCCATCTCTCTGCACTGTGCCCTCCCTCGGGCACACTGGAGTGGACGTGCAGAACCAGTGCTCCCTTTCCACCTGCCCCTGAGGGAGCCACCCTCCTGGAGCCATTTAGAGGGGTCAGCAGACTATTTTTGGAGCCACTGTTTTAATATGAGCACTAAATATGGAAAAAATAATTTAAAACTGGCAAGACTGGAAGGCTTGCTGGAAGTGAGGTTGTGCCACACATCCTGACTCTGGCTCTGATCTAAAGCCTAGTGAGCTGCCTTGGTGTCTGCTGTCTACATAGGCAGATTATTTTGTCTTGAGCCCCTGCTGAAAAATAATAAAACATCTTAAAGCAGCTTAAGATGGTTTGCTGGTCTTAGCTTGGCCTCACAAGCTGGTCTGTTTTTGTTGGTTTTAGAGGGATTTTGGGGACTTGTCAGACTAGGAGACAAGATTAAGACTTATTGTTCAACCAAAATCCCAATAATAACCAGAAACAAATAAATAAAGATTTGGTGCATAACATGGGACTTTTAAGTATAAACAAGCCCAAAACACACTGGGGACTCTTATTTTGAAATGACAAAATTATGAAAAAACAATCAGTGTCTATCGGCATAGATTTTTGCAGATAACTGATAGTTCTAAAAAGCAACTAGCAGCACCGATTAATCGGTAAAACCGACATATCGGTCTACTTCTAATTAAGACCAGCTTGGCCAGGCTGGGAGACCAGCTAAATGAACTTAAATCAGATAAGACCAGCAAACCAGCTTACCTAAATGAAATGGAACCTCATAAGTGACTGATTTGGTATGTTCCAGATAAACAGATTCACTAAAATACAGGGGCAGACTGGGAAGAAAATTCTGCCTGGGATTTTACATAGAAACTGGCCCAAAAGGTAGGGGGGTGGGGGGGTTGCTGTCCTTTTCTGCATATCGCTGCCCCCTTCCGCATATCGCGGCACCGTTTTGTGGCGTGTTATGTATAATGCGGCGGTCCATGCGGCCCCATTTCGCGGCTGGCCCACCGGAAAAAGTCCCGGTTCTCCCAATGGCCAGTCCGCCACTGCTAAAGTAGCACTTTACATGCCAACCACATACTAGACTCGACACAAAATTGATTTCAATAGAGTTTGACTGGGCCGCACAAAAGTTTTTATTATTTTCACAACTATTAACATCGTAACAAAGTTGGCAAAATCATCAAAAAACAGGAAGTCTGGACTTATCTCAGCAATGCTTTGTCTTATCAGAACGAAACTGGGTATGCATCATTGCAACCATAATCTGAGGTAACGTGTAAAGTTTGGTGATGGCGCCACCTACGGGTCAAGAATTCTTGGTCCAGATCATTGCTTCTTGCAGCTATATTTTGATTAACAATCAAAATTTCTCTCACTTCGTTCATCATCTTTGATTTTTCTACTGAGCTTGGTTTTCCACACTAAACTGTTTTAATTTTAAATTAAAATTTTAAAACTCATTGATTGTGCTGCATTTATTATTTCCACAATGGAACAGTGTTTGCCTCCTCTGAAAACAGAGAATTTCGAAAACACTCTCCATAGCTACATATTTTGCAAAACAATGATGTTAGGAACCATAAAACATCTAAGGACGTCTTAGGCAAAAGCTACACTAATCCATTTTCATTTGAATTCTCTGTTTTCAGTTTCTTAACATCATTGTTTTCCAAAGTATGTGCTTATGTACAACCCAGTATGGAAACAAACAAACACATTTTTTTTTTTATTCGATTTCACTGTTCTACTTTCCATTTCAGATGAAACCGAGCCTAGAGAAGTCATTGGGGCTTCTGGACAGTGTTGATGTATGGCTTCTGCTTTTCATAGAAAAGCCTTAAATTGCATCTGTGGATGCATCAGTAAATGGTGTTTACTGACAAAGGAAGTATTCCCAAGCCCATGTCATGATATCCATTACAGACGAATGCCGGTTTTTAAGACAGTGACGTCTGATGGATCAGAGATCACGTGCATTCAAAAGTGGTTTTCCAGCAGGACAGCGCCAAACCACCTACTGCCCAGACTACAAGTGCATGGTTGCTTAAGCAGAGAGTGCGGGTGCTAGATTGGCCTGCCTGCAGTCCTGATCTATCTTCAATTGAGAACGTGTGAAACATCATGAAGTGCAAAATACGGTAACGAAGTACAATTGCGCAGCTGAAGACCTGCATATTGGATGAATGGGGGAAGATTCTGCTTGCTAAACTTAAAAAAAACTTGTGTTTTTAGTGTCCAAATGCTTAATAAGAATGAGAAGAACTGGTGATGTTACACAGTGGTAAAAACTCTACTCTCCCAACTTTTTTTCCAGCATGTTGCAATCATCTGATTTAAAATGAGTGCATATTAAAAAATAAATAAATAAACTCACGAGGCAAAACATCAAATAATGTGCTGTGGTAGTGCTTTCAATACATCACAGGGTGAACAGAATTTACAAGTGACCCCTTTTTGTTTTTTTTAGGATTTTCCGTACTGTCTCAACTTTTTTGGAATTGGCGTTGTAGAAAGGAATAATTGTAGCAAAATCAATGCGTTTTCAAAGAAAAATTTATTCGTGGACATATGGCACATTCACGTCATATTGGAATTACAGTAAATGTGATTCATGTCTTCATGAAACATTCATGTCTTCGTAGAACATGTAATTACAAGTTGTAAAAGATCCAACTTGAGTGTTGTGACGTCATGAAACCAACCAAAATTGCAGCAGCCTCAACAGTTAAAGCTGGTTTATATATATATATATATATATATATATATATATATATATATATATATATATATATGTCTTTATGGACCTTGCTTTGTGCACTGGTGCGCAGTCATGTTGGAAGAGGAAGGGGCCATCCCCAAACTGTTCCCACAAAGTTGGGAGCATGGAATTGTCCAAAATCTCTTGGTATGCTGAAGCATTCAGAGTTCCTTTCACTGGAACTAAGGGGCCAAGCCCAGCACCTGAAAAACAACCCCACACCATAATCCCCCTCCACCAAACTTCACAGTTGGCACAATGCAGTCAGACAAGTACCGTTCTCCTGGCAACCGCCAAACCCAGACTCGTCCATCAGATTGCCAGATGGAGAAGCGTGATTCGTCACTCCAGAGAACGCGTCTCCACTGCTCTAGAGTCCAGTGGCGGCGTGCTTTACACCACTGCATCCGACGCTTTGCATTGACTTGGTGATTTATGGCTTGGATGCAGCTGCTCGGCCATGGAAACCCATTCCATGAAGCTCTCTACGCACTGTTCTTGAGCTAATCTGAAGGCCACATGAACTTTGGAGGTCTGTAGCGATTGACTCTGCAGAAAGTTGGCGACCTCTGCGCACTATGCGCCTCAGCATCCGCTGACCCCGCTCTGTCATTTTACGTGGCCTACCACTTCGTGGCTGAGTTGCTGTCATTCCCAATCGCTTCCGCTTTGTTATAATACCACTGACAGTTGACTGTGGAATATTTAGTAGCGAGGAAATTTCACGACTGGACTTGTTGCACAGGTGGCATCCTATCACAGTACCATGCTGGAATTCACTGAGCTCCTGAGAGCGGCCCATTCTTTCACAAATGTTTGTAGAAGCAGTCTGCATGCCTAGGTGCTTCATTTTATACACCTGTGGCCATGGAAGTGATTGGAACACCTGAATTCAATTATTTGGATGGGTGAGCGAATACTTTTGGCAATATAGTGTGTATATATATATATATATATATATATATATATATATATATATATATATATATATGGAATAAAATTTTATAATGACCACTATTACTGGAACACTTTCTTTGTTCTTAAATGTTTTACAAGTACATACAGAGATGAATTAATTTTGTGCTTATATAATTTGCTGTAATCAATAACAAAGCCACACATGGATTTATTTTGGTATTATAAGTATTGCCATTGAAACGAAAACTTTCCAAGGCCCAAGGACTTAAACTTGGAGCACAGTCTCTTTAGAGTTGTCATCTCGTAATTACAGTAATTCTGTCACGATGTGAATGCCGTATTACCATCTCTATGAAAGATATAAGCGATGCTATCTTTGAATTTGGCCAAACTTATCTTTAAGAATAGCCTTCGTGTTGGAGGTGCACCTACAGTATGATTACTTAAAATTATTACTAGGTAGGCAGCACACTAGATTTTGGAACAGATCCTCTGACCAACAAATCTTTTTTAAGCAAACTGATGTAGCTGAACAATTAATCATTTTCAGACAGATTCAAAAAGTCAAACATAAAACAAAATGTCAGCTAAATGCCCAACAACTGGGTCATTTTGTCTAAACCAGCCAAGTCACTCTCAGGCACTATTTTGGCCATGTGAGCACATCAAAGCACCCCAAAAATGAAAGTCCGCTAAAAACGGCCCAGGGTAAAGTATCCTGTGTTGTAGCCTCTACCCCGTTTGGATGCTCAGACCTTGTAAGACCTTTTAAGTGAGCACAATGCTCATTACTTTAACAGCAGAGCTACGGAAGTGCAACAAGATGGTACAATAGAGTCACACCAGAGGAATTTAATCAGCTAGTCTGGGAGTCAAAGTTCCCTGCTGGTTATCGCTCTGTTTTGTTATTGGGTTATTTTATTCCAGGATATTGTTGTACATTGTGCTGTACGGCTCTGCTGCATTCCAAATGCCTTTTGAATAAAGCATGTTTTTTTACTCATTCAAGATTGGTTGGATGGAGTCAGATAAGACGGTAGAGTGTTTCTAAGCAACATGCATGAAAACTGATACAGGAAGTGTTTCATAAGAGTTCTGCATGAAATCTAAGGTGATATTCTTTTATTGCACAGATATTGCTCTTTGATATCGCAGGAGACTTGGAGATTTCAGTTGTTGCATTGAAGTATAAACTTTGTGTCATATTTTTCTTTTAAATTTAAAAATGATTGACATACAGCAAGAGAAGCTAGAGAATTACTGTGGAAAGCATAGCTCAGATAATTAGTTTTTTGAAGAAATGTTTCATAGGTCTTCTTGAGGTTTCTGAGCACAGTTTGGGACATTGAGATCTCTTCCCAGATAGCACTGATCTTTTCTTCTGGAAAACATCAGCATCTAATTAACATCTGCTGAACATCTTACAAAGATCAGATTTACATACAATCAAAGTCATAGACGTCTTAAAGACATCTGCTGAATGTCTTATTGACATTCGAGACATACTTATTGACATACAGTACTGTGCAAAAGTTTTAGGCACTTGTGAAAAATGTTGCAGAGTGAGGATGTCTTCAAAAATAATGACATAAATAGTTTTCATTTATCAGTTAACATCATACAAAGTCCAGTAAACATAAAAAAGCTAAATCAATATTCGGTGTGACCACCTTTGCCTTCAAAACAGCCCCAATTCTCCTAGGTACACCTGGACACAGTTTTTCTTGGTTGTTGGCAGATAGGATGTTCCAAGCTTCTTGGAGAATTCATCACAGTTCTTCTATCAAGACCCAGTTAGGCTGTCTAAACTTCTTCAGTCTCTTCATGTAATCCCAGACTGACTCAATATTCAGTGGGGTGCTTTGTGGAGACCATGCTATCTGTTGCAGGGCTCCCTGTTCTTCTATTCTATTCTATTCTATTTGCAAAAGGAATGTTCGGGAGTTTAAAATGTTTATTTCCTATTGACACACTAAAGCTGAAGATATATATAACTATCTTAAGACAAATGTTTTTGTGAAGCATCTTATGTGCCAAAGACTTTTGCACAGTACTGTATGTCTTATGGTCATATTGCAGATGAGCAAACAACGTAATAAGTACGTCTTCCAAATGTAAACATGCACATCAAATAGATGTCTGGGTGAAGTCCGTGTTCTATCAGGGTTCTGAAATCTGATGAGCAGGAGACTCAAGCAAAATCACCATTAATCTAATTTCTTCAAGGTAAAACAATCAAGATATTTTTCCCTACAATATATGGGCCCATTCCTGTTTTTTTGTTGTTGTTCTTTTTTTGTGCTTAAATGAGTTCATTTGTCATTTATTATTCAGTGACATAGTAAACAAGTCTGGCATCTACAGCATATCCTGTTTTGTCCCCGTAGTCCGTTATTTCTGTATCTTCGGCAGAAATGCCAGTCTGTCATATTTGTGTATGTGTTTGACCTGGAAATGTTGGGAACAGCAGGAAATATCTGTAACGTGATCCACTTAAGAAAAGACAGTTTCCTTCAACCCCTCTGGAATTTCAAGAATTGAACAGTGGGTCAGAAAAACAGATATTTTATCAAGGAGCAACAGTAAAGTGAATGATTTCATATCAAAACAAAAACAAGACATGACTCTCTCTGGACAGCTTCTGAGTGCTGAACCAGTATATTCTGGTATGTCACATACACAATGTGCTGATAGTGGACAGGAGATGCTTTACTTTGACCAGTTTAAACCAGTTCACTTTATTTCACTATTTGTTAGTGTCATTAAAAGAAGATAATTAAAATAGAACATTTGAAAATTTGAAACAGCAAGCTATTTTCGTTGTTTGCTCAATACAAATAAAGTATCTTATGCCATATGCAGTGTCTGTTGCTGTCAGTGGATTTTATTAAGTTTGAAATCCATCCAACTACCTTCAAATAACATTAAGTAGATAATAAACCAGCAATAGTCTCAGATTCTTTCAAGTCATTAGATTTCCAAGATGACTTCATTGTTTAAGAAAGGTAAACCACACATGAAACAAGGTGAAAGACATGCCATGTAGAACAAATAACTGACTCGTTGTTTTAAAGGAGGAAAATATGCACAGAATATTGGGAGTGTGACTACTGTTTTCTATCATAATATGTTGTAGCCTAATAACTGCTAATATTTCCAAATCAATTGTATTCATTCTAAGCACTGCTGTTTTGCATGTGATGCAATATAGGATGTGTGTATATATATATATATATATATATATATATATATATATATATATATATATATATATACATATACACACACACACACACACACACACACACAGTTGTGCTCAAAAGTTTGCATACCCTGGCAGAAATTGTGAAATTTTGGCATTGATTTTGAAAATATGACTGATCATGCAAAAACAAACCTGTCTTTTATTTAAGGATAGTGATCATATGAAGCCATTTATCATCACATAGTTGTTTGGCTCCTTTTTAAATCATAATGAGAACAGAAATCACCCAAATGGCCCTGATCAAAAGTTTACATACCCTTGAATGTTTGGCCTTGTTACAGACACACAAGGTGACACACACAGGTTTAAATGGCAATTAAAGGTTAATTTCCCACACCTGTGGCTTTTTAAATTGCAATTAGTGTCTGTGTATAAATAGTCAGTGAGTTTGTTAGCTCTCACGTGGATGCACTGAGCAGACTAGATACTGAGCCATGGGGAGCAGAAAAGAACTGTCAAAAGACCTGCGTAACAAGGTAATGGAACTTTATAAAGATGGAAAAGGATATAAAAAGATATCCAAAGCCTTGAAAATGCCAGTCAACACTGTTCAATCACTTATTAAGAAGTGGAAAATTCAGGGATCTCTCGATACCAAGTCAAGGTCAGGTAGACCAAGAAAGATTTCAGCCACAACTGCCAGAAGAATTGTTCGGGATACAAAGAAAAACCCACAGGAAACCTCAGGAGAAATACAGGCTGCTCTGGAAAAAGACGGTGTGGTTGTTTCAAGGAGCACAATATGATGATACTTGAACAAAAATTAGCTGCATGTTCGAGTTGCCACAAAAAAAGCCTGGATACAATATGCCCGACAACACCTTGACACGCCTCACAGCTTCTGGCACACTGTAATTTGGAGTGACGAGACCAAAATAGAGCTTTATGGTCACAACCATAAGCGCTATGTTTGGAGAGGGGTCAACGAGGCCTATAGTGAAAAGAATACCATCCCCACTGTGAAGCATGGTGGTGGCTCACTGATGTTTTGGGGGTGTGTGAGCTCTAAAGGCACGGGGAATCTTGTGAAAATTGATGGCAAGATGAATGCAGCTTGTTATCAGAAAATACTGGCAGACAATTTGCATTCTTCTGCACGAAAGCTGTGCACGGGATGCTCTTGGACTTTCCAGCACGACAGTGACCCTAAGCACAAGGCCAAGTTGACCCTCCAGTGGTTACAGCAGAAAAAGGTGAAGGTTCTGGAGTGGCCATCACAGTCTCCTAACCTTAATATCATCGAGCCACTCTGGGGAGATCTCAAACGTGCGGTTCATGAAGACGACCAAAGATTTTGCATGACCTGGAGGCATTTTGCCAAGACGAATGGGCAGCTATACCACCTGCAAGAATTTGGGGCCTTATAGACAACTATTACAAAAGACTGCACGCTGTCATTGATGCTAAAGGGGGCAATACACAGTATTACGGACTAAGGGTATGCAGACTTTTGAACAGGGGTCATTTAATTTTTTTCTTTGTTGCCATGTTTTGTTTTATGATTGTGCCATTCTGTTATAACCTACAGTTGAATATAAATCCCATAAGAAATAAAAGAAACGTGTTTTGCCTGCTCACTCATGTTTTCTTTAAAAATGGTACATATATTACCAATTCTCCAAGGGTATGCAAACTTTTGAGCACAACTGTGTGTGTGTATATATATAACATTTAGAAACTCTGAATTTTCATATACATAATCATGTTCAATAAATAGAATCATAATTAATAAATAGATGGTTTTCTAAAGAACTACAGAATAAAAACTTAATAAAAAGAGAACGGACTTGCATTCTTATGAAGACCAGTCTTGTCAAGCTACCTTGAGAGAATGAACTCGGAAGGACAGGAGGACATAGAATGCATATATTGTGAGCTTTGAGATCTGCTGCGATCTTCCTGTTGCGCAATTAACCGTCACAGCACAACTGAATCCAGTGAGTACTACTGGCATTATCACACCAGTGAAGTTTTGACTAATGACACGTTGAAAGAAAAAAGTCTGGTAACACTCGTTTCCTCCATGTGTTTATTACTTTATTAAAATGATGCCCAAAAAAACAACAAATGTTGACTGGTATAATGACTCTCATGAGCCATCAGACTTTCGTGAGCTTACAGCAGGAAACTCTCGAGGGAAAACGCAATGATAAATGTCTTTCGTCTGCCACCGTAGTACTGGGTTCTTGCCCACAAGTCACCATCCAATGCATCCTCGATATTCGGTCTGATCAAGAACACATCTGGGTAATTTCCTGCGTTCTCATTACTTTAGTTATTGATGACTGGAATCAAAATTTCAGTCCTCATCGTGGACGAGAACGTAAGAACACAAAAGAACGCACATTAAGAAACAGCCATTATTACTTCTGTAGCCCCACCCAGCAGCAGTGAGGAATGAGATGGCAAGGAGAGAGCAGGTCAGTCAAGAGCAGAGAGCCAATCAGAACTGTGGGCGTTTACTGTCTTTAAGTCTTAAAGGAGAAGCAGCACCAAAACCAAGTGTTTCTGAGGGTCAGAATGAGGGTGGAAAATGATCATGTTTTACAAATGTATTACTGTTTTTTTGTGCAGAAAAACTACTAATATTATAAGTGAACCTCAAAGGAACATATTCAAATAATAAAAAAGGCAATTCATGACCCCTTTAATATTATTGTCCCATCTATTATAACCAGGGGTTAGATTGGGATTTTGAAGGTGAGGGAACCCTAAAATCGGGGGGTGATTCTGGTGCTGCCCACCCCCACCATCCCATTACCTCCCCCCCCCCACCACACCTTGTTTACATTGTAAACAGAGAGCCTGGACTGTAAAATAATGTATGTGATTGTAATTTCAGAGGCAGACTCTGATTTAGAAAAACACTGACCAGCAAATTTGGATGTCTTGCGCTGAAAAACTAATTTGAGAGCACACAAATTGGTCCCATTTTCATTCGTAATATGTGCTTTCGTGTCTTGAAAGCATCTAGGCCAAAGAGCTTCCTGCATACTTGAACTTGGGATTTTTTTTTTTTTAAGGAAACAATGTCTGCAACCACACCTGATCCCAACAGCTCCTACGATGATCTTTACTGATGAATCCCACCCTGGAATCTTTGAGTTCCATGTCTCTAGACAGAGGTATGCTACAGATCTGAAACGCAAGCGCCTGCAGACTGCAAAAGTCCACAGATCTGTCTGACTTCTGCCCCTCCCAATCGTACAATGCACTGGGAGTTTATGATGGTCAGTGTATCAAACTATTTTTAGCAAGCCTTCAATAATGGACTCGCTCCCTAGCACCATTGTTTCGTAGCGTGCTGTCGCCGGCCAAACACAAACAATTGAGTATCCTCGCCCCCTCAGCAGGCGCCGAACAAGGTGCCTCTCCTTTGTTCAACTCTCCAGGGGACTGAGTGGAGGAGACAACAGCGGGCAGTCGCGTGTGATGACAGGGGAGCTGTCATCTGCTGTCCCGGCGCCAGCTCTGACCTCTGACAGGAGAGCCATGGACACGTGTTTGAAGAAGAAGTTTTGGGGGCAAAGGGTGTTTGTGAGACAATTACAACTAGATAGTTAAAGTTTGTCTAGACAAACTTTGATGGCTTGCAAAGCCTGGTCTGAAAGTTTTAAAAAGTTTAAAAAGCCTTAAAGTTAGACAGGAGGACAGATGGACATACAGAAAGACAGAACAGACAGAGTAACCACAGGTGTAGGTCAGCACACTGACTATGAAAATTTTCCACGAACGTCTAACAGCCACAAAGTGAAATACTTTTTTGAACAATATATTTTCCACAAATATCCACAAGGGGGCGACTCTCTCTTTCTATGGATGTTAAAAAGAAAGAAAAGGGGTGATCACAGAGGTATTTTAGTGAGAAATTCTGTTTTAAAATGCAGTTTTTGAAGATGATGATTTTTAAAGCAAGTTTCTGTAAGATTTTAAACATTCTATCAGACAAAGTGTCTTTAAGTGTTAGTAAATTGCATTGTGCCATCTCAAGCTACATTTATTTTATTTATTTTTAATATATGTTGGGATATAGCTATGCCTTTCAAAAAGTAGCAGAGTTCAAGGTAACAGGGTTGACAGTTTTACAGTTATTTATACATTACTAGATTTATGCTCAAAGGTGTTTTTTAGAAAGAGAATTTCTACAAATAATATATATACTGTATATGTGTGTGTGTGTGTGTCCACTAAGACTTTAAAAAAAAAAAAAATAATAATATATTATTTTTATTATTATTATTATTATTATTTTTTTTTAAGTCTTAGTGGACACACACACACACACATATATATATATATATATAAATACTAGTTTTTACTAGAATTTGGAAACAGAGCTAGGGGCAGGCCATAGGCATCCCCATAAGAAAGATGGTGAAAAGTAACCCACTAGAAATAAAAGTAACTGGATTTTTGCTGATGTGTTAAGAAAATTACCTATAATAATACATTGTAAAAGTTGACATCAGCTATTCATTATTAAAGTCATTGTTTACACATACTATATGTTAACGAGGAACACAAAAGTCACAGATTTTGCAGAATGAGCCTGGAGGTCTTTGGCTGACACGGGCACAGCCAAGAACCACTTACACTTTCTTAAAGGAATAATTCACCCAAAAATGTAAATTCTCTCATCATTTACTCACCCTTATGCCATCACAGATGTGTATGACTTTCTATCATCTGCTGAATTCAAATGAAGATTTTTAGAAGAATTTCTCAGCTCTTTTGGTCCATACAGTGCAAGTGAATGGGTGCCAACATTTTTAAGCTCCAAAAATCAGATAGGTCAGCATAAAAGTAATCCATAAGACTCCAGTGGTTAAATCAATGTCTTCAGAAGTGATATGATAGGTGTGGGTGAGAAACAGATTCTCCTCCTTGCTCAGTCAATCTCCACTTTAACTTTCACATTGTTCGTCTTGTGTTTTTGGTGATTCGCATTCTTCATGCATATCTCCCCCTATCGGGCAGGGAGAACAATTTCTAGCAAAAAAAGGACTTAAATATTGATCTGTTTCTCACCCACACCTATCATATTACTTTTGAAGATATGGATTAAAACACTGGAGTTGAATGGATTACTTTTATGATGCCTTTGTGCTTTTTGGAGCATAAAAATTTTGGCACCCATTCACTTGCATTCTATGGAACAAAAGAGCAGAGATATTCTTCTAAAAATCTTAATTTGTGTTCTGAAGAATAAAGAAACTCATACACATCTGACCTCAGTAAATTTCACATACCGATGGGGGTCCTGGTGCATTTCAGTCATACCCTTTCGCGGCCCCCCCCCCAGTCCTCAGTGTGGCACACACCCTGCACTGCCTGTAGTTATGCCACTGCGCCTGCTAGAAATTCAGAATGTATTTCAATTGAAAACATTTTAAGTGCATTTTCTTTTAGATTGGTTGGTGCTTTCTCTCCAAAGTAACTTACAAGAAAGTGATGTTTTTGAGAAATAATGTTATTCTGTTCTTCTAGCATTTCTGTCTCAAAGGACTCTGTTCATGACCACATTATCAGCCTCTGAACTTCACGTCCTCATCAATTCTTAAAACACCAATCAGCCTTGACTTTTCCCCATGATTCTGTCCAACAGTTATGCAACCTTTTTAGTTCTCACAGAGCTTGTGAAATGCCAGACGTATGTTGGGCTGCAGCAGCTGCATTTTGCAAGGTTCAGGTCCCCAAACTCTCACAATGGGCCCGGCTCTATCAAGCCTCCCCAGACATCAGCCCATGGATCCCACCTTCCTGTTTGACCAGGCCCTGACATTTTGATTGAGCATTCAGGCTGTGCTAATGAGCTGTCAGCAACATTTCTCTGCAGGTTTGCCGTCTCTGCCACCCCTTTACTCCATGCCACAGAGGTGCCGTTTTTATCTAAGACATTCCGAGCAGTTCCACTAACCTTTCCAAGGCTGAGCCTTTGCAAAAGCCCTGATTAGCTGTGTTTTTTTTTCTTATGGAAGAATGGATCAGCATAACTGAGATTACATAAGATAGATGTGCCAGCCAAAGACCTCCATCACTTTGATATGAAATACAGGAAATCTAACAAAAATGCATCTGCAATCAGATTTTATTGTGTTGTCGACAAGATTTTTACAACTTCTGATTAAAAATGTGGGCCGCTACAATGCTTGGGTGTTGTTGTTGATCATCAGAGCATTGCTATGGTTAATGTGTTCAGAGTGGTTTAACTAACGAAAGTTTAACTAACTTCAACTAACTTGCTGAGCAAGATTCTCTTTGAACATGACAGTAATAAAAAACTGACTGTAGAAGAAAACAGTTTACACGAATATTGCTATAGCGCCTCTTGTGGTAATGCTAAGAATGCAGCACATACTTTGAAATGTCCTTTAAAATGCATTCTGAAACACATCGCACAAACTTTATCTTGCGTAGTTAGAAGTGTTTGCGTTCTTCGGGCCTTAGGCCACGTCATGTCATATGTTTTTGTCCGAAAGTGTACTGACTTTGCTACGTTTACGCCCATCATCCACACTAAATGGCATTTTCCACCACCGATAATTTTGAAAACGTTCTCCATTACCACAGGCTTTGGAAAACAATGGCGCAAGGAAGCAAAGTTTTTTATTTGTTTTTAAAAAAAATGTATTATTGAGGATGTTGGCCTTATGGTTAGGGGGTTGTTTGACTCTCTAACTCCAAGGCCACGTCCAAATAAATCAGATTTCACTTGAAAACTCAAAAATCCAAAGTGTGCAGTACAAGAGAGAGAAATTTGAAAATGTTTAATTGTCATTTGGGTTTTGAAAATGCAATTTTGCTACGTTTAAGGCATTTTCTTTCAACGAAAACAGAGTGTCTTGAATACACTCTCCATTACCGCATATTTGGAAAATGATGATGTTAGGAAACTAGAAACTGTATTTTCAAACGAAAACTGATTAGCGTGGATGTGGCCCAAGTATAAGCAATAGTAATTCCAAGCACCACTAACTGTCTATAAAACTATTGCTTTCAATACAATTGAAGTGTCAAAAGACTGATATGATTAAATATCATAGTCATTATCTTAGTTTTTACTGTATATCATATGGCTGGGTGTGGCTGTATTAGCCAGCGAGGCAGATGAGAAAGGAAACGGGGTGTCAACACGCTATGAGTAAACATGAAATAGAATTCACGTTTTGTCTAAAAATGATTTCACTGCATGGAGATGTCTAAACCAGCATTTCAAGTGTCTGTTCTTTGCTGTATCAAGCAGGATGAAAGCAAAGTAACAGGGTGTGAGTCACCAAAACATACCCTCAATCACCCCCGGCTGGGTAAAATACACACATGCTCACACTATGAGGTGCACATCTGGCACGGTTATTACCGAACACCAGGAGTGGGTGGCAGACGACCGCCATGTTTAATCCATCAATGCTGAATTAAATCAAGTGAAAACTTAAACCACTACACTTTCATTCCTTACACTGCATCTTTTGTTCTTTGCCAGGATCTACCTGTCATCCAGTTTTTTTCCCCTCAATAAAATATTAATCGTGTTTCCCATCAGTTTTTATGAACGAAAAATAATTTAAGTTCAATTTAATGCTGCGAGTTCAATTCTGTGCAAATGCTTTTTTTTATTTTTTATGAGAGCCCGATTTATTACAGATACGATTTTTGCAGTGAATTAAAATAAAATAAACATTACTGCAATATGCATTAAAACTGCACGGTTGCATGTTATGTAAAACTCTTTATTAATAATAAAAATGATATGACTGACAATAATCCATTATTAGATAAAATATTAAAGGCGCTATATGACTGACAACAAGTGTTTGAAATGGGTACTGCTTGGTATGAGTGGTGGTGGTGTAGCGGGCTAAAGCACATAACTGGTAATCCCCACAGCCGCTCACCATTGTGTCCTTGAGCAAGGCACTTAACTCCAGGTTGCTCTGGGGGGATTGTCCCTGTAATAAGTGCACTGTAAGTTGCTTTGGATAAAAGCGTCTGCCAAATGCATAAATGTATTGAAGAGTTGTCTGCCCTGCCCCAGACTCTAAGCTCATGCGGGTTGCCAGAATGAGGACACGCAACAGGAACAAGTGAAACTGAAAATGTTAAGTGACAAGCTTTACACTGTAAGTTGATAAGCTAATGTATATGTTTGCAATGTTTTTATTGTTTGCACATTATAAACAAGCTCGTGTGGATTTTTTTCGTGATCCAGCTCGTTTGCTGGCTTCCATGGCTGCTGTTGTTTTCCTGCAAACTTGTTCAAATCTGGCAACCCAGTGGTGTCGAAATACTATTGATGAATGGGCAGTGGGCGGGATCACACAGGCCAAAACATAAACAGAAATTCCGTCCCGGAATGGAAACTTCAAAGTAGAATATACCGGCTGTAGCATTGTTATCGGAGAAGCCAGTATTTCAACTTCTGTAATGACATATTATGGTCATTTTATGATTTAGTACAGTAAAAATATTACATATAGCACCTTTAAAGGAAAAATACAAGTATAGATATAATATGCAATAATCGTGTACAATAAAAGGAAGGAAGAAAAAATATCTTAGGTTATTTCACCAGATATTACGCTGATTTCCTTTAAATACAGACCGTACTGAACTGTAATGCTGCATCTGAACCGGGGTTGTAAACTCATGTGCAGTTCCATCGAATATACACAAGCTTATTTTACTTTAAGCCCACAGGGGCGCCAGAGCACAAACAAAGTGAAAAAGTGCTTGGGCAAGATGTTCATGACCTAGCAGTTTATCATTACCAATACATGCGATATTGAAATAGCATATTTGAACAGTTGCTGCTTTCTTTTGACAATCTGTGCTACATGTTTTGTGTGTCAGGAACACTGTAAAAAGTGGAAACCTGCAAGAGTTTAATAATGTACTTGGGTTGATTCAATGATATAAAATATTATTTTTGACTTGAATTAAACCAGTAATTTTAGATGTTGCCACATGAAACACATTTTTAGGTATACGTTTTTTTCAGTGCGTGATCATTGATTGATTTTTTTGACTTCCATATGTTTAAGCTAATCACATAATAAAGCAGTTTCAATTTTATGACTGTCTGAGTTTCTGTTTCAGTGTTATAATTGTTGTTGATATGAAGACTTTGGTTTCTCTTTTTTATCATGGTGGGATAAACTATAATCAAGATATCAAAGTTTACAAATCAGTTTTGTTGGCTAACTTCATAAACTGTTTCTTTGTGACTGTTCAATTGACAGTATATGTGCATCCCAAACCGCACACTTCTGCACTATTCAGCATAATTTTGTAGTGTAAATATTGTGTGTAGTATGTTAACCCTGTAAATGCAACTAAAAGAAGTGTACTATAAGTACCCGGATGATGCAATTCTTCAACCATCTAAACAGGGCTGGGAATCGATTCCAAAAATAATCGATTCAGAGGCGTTGGAAACTGAGAATCGACTCGAAATGTTGGAATCGACTCCAAAGCTGGAGTCGATTCCTTTCGGGACAACCAGTTGATATTTTCAGACTGTGTTTATTTCCTTGACCACTGAACTACTACACATATCAGAAGCCTAATACAATTTACAAAAGTCTTATAAAATGACTGCATCTTGAGTCTTTTGTAGTCTGCCAGCATCTGTAAATCTGCTCCGTTTGTTCATCTGTATGAAGCAATCACAGAAGCCCTTCAACACTTCTGCTTTCCAATATAGTCTGCCGGTATTTTCCTTTGGATTAAACTTATAATAAATTAACAAATTTGTGACAGTAAATTGGCATACGATAGCAACTTCCCCGATGTTACTACACAAGTCTGCAACAAGGAGATGGCAGAGTTCAGTTAGTGTCCTAGTTCACATTAATAAATAGGTAGATTAAATAGGTAGGTTAAAGTTTAAATGATCAATGTGCTGCACTTATAAAATCAATAATTTAATGCTTCCCTACTCGTTCTCAACATTTTTACAGTGTTTTAAAACCATATATATATATATATATATACACACACTGTATATACACAGATCAGCCACAACATTAAAACCACCTGCTTAATATTGTGTAGGTCCCCCTCGTGCCACCAAAACAGCACCCGCATCTCAGAATAGCATTCTGAGACGATATTCTTCTCACCGCAATTGTACAGAGTGGTTATCTGAGTTACCGTAGACTTTCTCAGTTTGAACCAGTCTGGCTATTCTCTGTTGACCTCTCTCATCAACAAGACATTTCCATCCACAGAACTGCCGCTCACTGGATGTTTTTGTTTTTGGCACCATTCGGAGTAAATTCTAGAGACTGTTGTGTGTGAAAATCCCAGGAGATCAGCAGTTACAGAAATACTCAAACCAGCCCATCTGACACCAATAATCATGGCACACTCCAAATCACTGAGATTTTTTCCCCATTCTGGTGGTTGATGTGAACATAAACTGAAGCTCCTGACCCGTACCGGCATGATTTTATGCACTGCACTGCTGCCACATGGTTGGCATTAGATAATTAGATAATCGCACAACACTTCATGCACTCTGTGCTCACGGTTTGTGGTATGTAGTGGGAGGGGAGGAGTTGCTAGTCTGACAAAACAATTGTAAATAATGGAGTATGTAGCAACTAGCGAAACTTCAGTGAAGACGAACCTTACAAGTTGATTGCTTTACCATCACCCTCACTGTGTGAATAGTTACATTGTTTGAGATACAAGTGTTGAAATGAAGTTGGCTAACGTGCAAACGCTAGTGTCCTCACATCGAATCCGTTTGAAACGTCACTTCTGTCAACTGTTAAACGGCGAATGCTTCCGTGTAGTAAGAAACCATTAAGTGTTCCAGTTGGATTGATACTGCACTTTGAATATTCATATATACACTACATGGCTGAGTGCATAGTGTATATTGTAAGTGCATAGTGTACAGTGTGTCATTTGGGACAGCTAGAGTGATGATTTCTAGATAGATGAGAGCAGATTAGGGTCAATTCTCATCAACATCAATATATTCTCTATTTTTGCTGTAATCCACTGTCATTTCCTACCCAGTTTTTCCCATTACCTTCAAGGCTCAGATACAGCACTTCTTGCTTACCATAAAAGCACCTTCATCGATTGGCATTGTGCTTCCAGTGGGGGTGTTTCACAGACAGTTGCCCAGAGATGATGCCCTTTCTTCAGGTATGTGGCAGCACTCTAGTCCCTTGAGCTGTAGAGCTAGAGGAGGATTATTACAGAAGGGGTGTGAAACATACATCATCTGATCCATGATCCACCGTTGCTCCTGAACCTGGATTCTCAATCTCTCAGCCCGACCTGAGACACACACCCACAAAAGTGCAGATAGGTTGGCTAATCTAATACACTGAGGTTTTCTTCCTCTAGCTGCCAGACTTTCAGCACAATTCCAATTTAATTTTGGTGATTTAAAAGAATACAATTAGTAGTACCTATTAAACGGAATGCTTAATGGGTTTCTTATGATTGAAGCAATATTGAGGAAGTTTTTCTTAAAGCTGATGTGGGCAATTTTTATTTCAAAAGTCTTTCTTGTATCCTAGCTTAATATGGTATAAGTAAGCCATTTGTAGGTTGATTTCACTTAAAAGCAGGGCTGAGTTGAGGGGGAATGTGAAGGGATGCCATCCTCCTTATTGCAAGAAATACCAAAAAGCATCACCCTTGTAAAACCACCATCCCCCTTACCATCCCATTAGAAATATTCATACATGTACAATATTTAATTGTCTACGTTTGATAAATAACAGACTATAAATAAGGGTGATTATTCGGTCAGAATTAGATTTCGACATGTGTGAGGTTGCCAGATTTCAATAGGTGAAATCCCCCAATTAAATCTTGACATTTGGACAGTTTGGAAATATTCTGCCAGGGTGATGCTTTAGTCACGCAATCTGGCAACCTTGAGCACACAAGCTCTCTTTCCACTACAAAAGGTGCCGGTTTTCTGAAAACACCGGCAAACAGGTATGTCGGACTTGGAGTTTAGTGATGGGTTGACCTGCCCTTCCTAGAGTTCACATGAAATTGATGCCACTTAAGGTAATGCAAGTTTTTAAAATTTCAAACACTATAAAAAATGGCCAAGAGAACAGTTCAAAGAATTCTTTTGTCTTTCTTTAAAAAAAAAAAAAAAACAAAAAGAGAACAAAAAGGTAAAATATTGCTATGATGAGTGTAATGTTTTTAATTCAAACAATTTTCAGGGTTTCGCCCATTAAACGCTTTTGTGTGTAGAACAACTTTTTTACACCACTGTTTAAGCATTCTTCATAGAAACAGCCCAAACTTCCTTTACTAGTTCAGTTATTGGAGTAGAATAAAATGTGTGTCTGTGACAGTGGGCGAATGATCTAGAGATAAAACCTTTTTCATGATCATAATGTGGATTCTTTTCACAGAATTAATCATAAAATACAATAACAGAGGGTAACAGGTGCATATTATGGCCATGTGTCCTAAGGGTCAGTGAAGTGATGCTCATTTTTGTCCATATCTATTAAATTAAAAATACATTAAAAAATAAATAAAATAAAAATAAATTACTGAAAAAAAGAAATGTTGACATGACTAGTGCAGAATAATCTTTTATTGTTATTTCTTAAAAAACAGTGAAACAATTGTGTTCTAAAATATAATTCATATTTAAAAACACATTTGTCCACCAAATCAAAGTCACTGGGTGAAATCAACATGGTGGCCATTTTGTTGTTTATGTTGACCATAAAAACCATTAAACAGATTGTTTTGCATGAACCAAAAGACTGAGTGTGAAGTTTTAAAAAACATCTGATATTCATTCTGACATTTTTATGAAAAGGCACATTTTGTTCAATTCATATGGTGTAACCCTGAAAAAACTTCTTGATATTCTTGACTCAGAAATTCATAATATTTATAAAAAAAAATATATATATTTTTTTTTTTACCTTGAAAAATGTTTTTGAAAACTTTTTTGGAAATTAATGAAGAAGTTGTTTTTACTCTCATGTATTCAAGGTGCAAAAAAGGTATTATTATACTTTTTACTTGATGGTTACGTCACACATTAATTTTTTTGTAGAAAAAGTTTTTCAACCATGAAATCATGAAACTAAATTTGACACAAAGATTACATTTCTGAGAATATGACAAGTGTTTGAAACTAGATTTTTTTTTCATTTTTTTTTTTTTCACTTTAACACCTTGGACAACCTTGTCAATGACCCATAAGTATTAGGACCCCCCCAAAAAACAAACAAACAAATACAAACAAACATCCCCTTGATTTTTTTTTTTTTTTACAAATTGACCACTGTGTGTGTGTGTGTGTGTGTGTCCCATCCCTCACACACAGGGATGGGAGCGTTACTTTTGAAATGCATTCCACTACAGAATACATGCTGTTAAATGTAATTTGTAACGTATTCTAAATACTTTGGATTACTTTTAGATTTTTTCATTTGTTTTGACTATAAAAACTCTGCCAGTACAGTAAGACAAAATACACATGTTAAAAATACATTCTCTGAAAAACCTAAATATCTTATGCAGTGTTGTTTCTAAAACAAGATAAATTAAACTGATCTTGTTTTAAGGATTTTTAGATATATTTACAGTAAAACAATACAAAAATTATCAAGAATAAGATTTTTTTCTCAAATATCAAAGGTCTTACTAGAAAAAAGAAATGATGATCCAATGTGAATTTCTTGATAAAGAAATATGATTATGCCTGGTAACATGTGCATGTAAAAGCTGACAATTTACACAAGGTTTATTTTTTCTATTTCTTCTGCTCCAAACTTACTTCAAATTTACTTCTCTGTCTGCTCGTATGAATGTAACATCATAAGAAAGTGTTTCACTGCTGTTCAAATGCACTTTGGATCACATCATTTATATGTATAAATGTTTTCCATCTGAAAGGACTAAATATTAAATGAAACTAATAACAATAAAATGCAAAGTAATCTCTTCAGTAATCAAAATACTTTTTGAATGTAACTGTATTCTAAATACCAGTGATTTAAATTGTAACTGTAGTGGAATACAGTTACTTATATTTTGTATTTTAAATATGTAATCCCATTACATGTATTCTGTTAGTTCTCAACCCATTTATATATATATATATATATATATATATATATACATACACAGTTGTGCTCAAATGTTTGCATACCCTTGGAGAATTGGTAATCTATGTACCATTTTTAAAGAAAACATGAGTGATCAGGCAAAACACATTTCTTTTATTTCTTATGGGATTCATATTCAACTGTAGGTTATAACAGAATGGCACAATCATAAAACAAAACATGGCAACAAAGAAAAAAATTAAATGACCCCTGTTCAAAATACCCTTAGTTCTTAATACTGTGTATTGCCCCCTTTAGCATCAATGACAGCGTGCAGGCTTTTGCAATAGTTGTCTATGAGGCCCCAAATTCTTGCAGGTGGTATAGCTGCCCATTCGTCTTGGCAAAATGCCTCCAGGTCATGCAAAGTCTTTGGTCGTCTTGCATGAACCACACGTTTGAGATGCGCAGCTTTCGTGCAGAAGAATGCAAATTGTCTGCCAGTATTTTCTGATAATATGCTGCATTCATCTTGCCATCAATTTTCACAAGATTCCCCATGCCTTTAGAGCTCACACACCCCCAAAACATCAGTGAGCCACCACCATGCTTCACAGTGGGGATGCTATTCTTTTCACTATAGGCCTTGTTGACCCCTCTCCAAACATAGCGCTTATGGTTGTGACCATAAAGCTCTATTTTGGTCTCATCACTCCAAATAACTGTGTGCCAGAAGCTTTGAGGTGTGTCAAGGTGTTGTCAGGCATACTGCAACCAGGCTTTTTTGTGGCATTGGCAACTCAACCATGCAGCTCATTTTTGTTCAAGTATCATCATATTGTGCTCCTTGAAACAACCACACCATCTTTTTCCAGAGCAGCCTGTATTTCTCCTGAGGTTACCTGTGGGTTTTTCTTTGTATCCCGAACAATTCTCCTGGCAGTTGTGGCTGAAATCTTTCTTGGTCTACCTGACCTTGGCTTGGTATCAAGAGATCCCCAAATTTTCCACTTCTTAATAAGTGATTGAACAGTACTGACTGGCATTTTCAAGGCTTTGGATGTCTTTTTATATCCTTTTCCATCTTTATAAAATTCCATTACCTTGTTACGCAGGTCTTTTGACAGTTCTTTTCTGCTCCCCATGGCTCAGTATCTAGCCTGTTCTGTGCATCCATGTGAGAGCTAACAAACTCATTGACTATTTATACACAGACACTAATTGCAATTTAAAAAGCCACAGGTGTGGGAAACTAATCTTTAATTGCCATTTAAACCTGTGTGTGTCACCTTGTGTGTCTGTAACAAGGCCAAACATTCAAGGGTATGTAAACTTTTGATCAGGGCCATTTGGGTGATTTCTGTTCTCATTATGATTTAAAAAGGAGCCAAACAACTATGTGATAATAAATGGCTTCATATGATCACTACCCTTAAATAATAAACAGTTTTTTGCATGATAAGTCATATTTTCAAAATCAATGCTAAAATGTCACAATTACTTCCAGAGTATTCAAATTTTTGAGCAGAACTGTATATGAGTGAATGGTTAAGTGCTCTTGGAAAAGATGTGTTTTTAGCTGTTTTTTGACGACAGAGAGTGAGTCTGCTTCACAGATGGAGTTGGAAAGTTCATTCCACCAACGTGGTACAGTGAAACCGAAAGTCCAGGAAAGTGTTTTGTTGCCTCTTTGTGCAGGCTTCTGGTGGGAACGTAACTCTGCAGAAATCATTTTAGGTATGCTGGAGCAGACCCAGTGACTGTTCTGTATGCCAGCATCAGAGCCTTGAATTGATAAGTGCATCAAATGGCAGCCAGTGAAGGGAGACAAGGAGGGGTGTAACACGCGCTCTCTTTGGTTCATTAAAGACTAGACGTGCTGCTGCATTCTGGATCATTTGATGTTGTGTATATATAGAAGAGAAGCCCAAGCACTGAGCCCTGAGGTACCCCAATAAATAGCTGATGTGACCTGGGCACCTCACCTCTCCAGGCTACCTTGAAGGACCTACAGGTACCTGAGAGATAGGAATTAAACCAGTCAAGCACAGTTCCTGTGATGCCCAGAGTAGAGAGGGTGGAGAATAGGATCTGATGGTTGACTGTGTCAAAGGCTGCAGAAAGGTCCAGTAGTATCAGGACGGATTATCTGGATCCAGCTCTCGCCTGTCTCAGTGACTCAGACGGGCAGTCTCAGTGGAGTGTCCAATTTTAAAGCCTGACTGATTGTCACCCAGCAGCTTGTTCGGCGAGAGATAGGCAGAGATCTGATTGAAACTTGCCCTTTCAAGTGTTTTCGCCATGTATTAGATGAGAGAGACTGGTCTGTATTGTTCTACTTGTGTGGGGTTAAGTGCAAGTTTTTTAAGCAGCGGGGTTACTCGAGCCTGCTTAATTGTAGTGGGAAAAATGCCTGTAAGTAGAGATGTGTTATTTTGTGTGTGTGAGTGCCGGTAGGGTGGACGGAGAGATGGCTTGGAGAAGGTGGGAAGGAATGGGGGTCATGATACGTTCATGAGATAATGTCATATGTAATATCATTATACACAGTCGGTGTGTTATATCTGTTCACCACAGAACTGCAGTTCAGCATGTTTGAGTCAGTTTGCAACACATATAAGATTTTCTCTCCACTCCATTCTCCTAAAATCTTATATTATAGTCTGATTTAACAAAGTCAGCTTTAAAAAAAAAAATTCTGTAATTCTAAATTGATTCAAAATAATCATGATTTTAGAACTTCAAATCGAATTTAGAACACCTGGAATTTCAAAATGGTCAAATTCTAGAATTGTTTGATTTTTAGAACTCCAAAACTTAAATGTGGACTAAGGCCACTTTCACACTGATACATTTTCATGTAACTTTACTGCATTTATGCCTCTCATACACTAGAGCGCGTTTTCCTTCACTGAAAACGAAGCGTTTCGAAAACGTTCTTCACTGTTGCATACTTTGGAAAATTAAAAAACACTTCTACTGTTAAAAACACATCTCGTGACACCTGAATTCTACTCTATTCATAGCATTTTTTAGCGCAAGGACACTGTTGTTGTGAACAGCTCCTATACAAATTGTCTGTTGCATGAAATAACCGGATGACCAGACCTACTGCATTTGCCTACTGCATTTGCCAAAATGTACAGTATACGCATCTGGCATGTTTTATAGCCACTTTTATGGTACTTTGGTGCTTTATTTTTTTTGGTCCATTTTTGAGCTTGACAGATGTGGTCACAGTAAACTGTTGTGTTCCTTTTGTGTTCCACAGAAGAAAAAAATTCATACTGGTTTTCAAACCACATAAGGGTGAGTTAATAATAAAATAATTTTCATATTATTGTGAACTCATTTACAGGCAACCTTCCCATGTGAGCAAATTCCAAAACACTCTCTCATAAAAGACATCAGAAATGCAATATTCCAATATGGAAATACACCGGTTCCAACCTGAACAACCTATGAGTCATGGTGTGAATCATTTTTTTCATAGTCACCTGTGGGCTACCTCAACAAATAGACTATAACACAAGTCAGACTGATGTCCGTAAAGGTGAAGAAGGGGCAATCAAGACTAATAAAAAAAAAAGTACACAGCTAAATAAAAAAAGACAGGTTAAATTGAACTTAATTGATTGAGTCCATATGGAAAGTTGCATGCATTTGGAACATCTGCACTCAGTCGTCCACTGTTAAATCTCGCTTAATGTAACAGTCCAGCAGATGGCTGAGAAACAGAGGTCAAATGCCAGATGAATGAAGTAGGCAGGAAATACTGCTGTCTGAAAAAGCACTTAGCACTGTTGCTTTCGGTCACATTACAGAGTGATGACAGACAAGGAAGGACCCCAGAGATCCAGGAGAGGACAGAAGATTTGAGGAGGAGGAAAGAGGACAGGAAAGTTAAATGACTTTGGCACAGTAATCAAAGCGAGGATTACTCAGCCACAAGATCATAAAAAGATTCACAGTGTTGTTATTGATGTCATAACATATCTTATTTGTACCCCGTACAGAAAAATACCATGGTACTACCAAGGTTTATATATATATATTTTTTTACATGGTACTGGTACCATTGTGATGGTAACACTTAAGTCAAAGTTTTATTTGTGTACAGTAGTACGTTAAAATATGAAGTAACATTTGAATATTACATTTATATTTAAATAGAAATAATAATATTTATATATGATAAAACATTTTTTTTTAAATAAATTATATGAAAGAAATATAGAAGTTGTAATACTTAAGTAAAATGTAAATATTACATTTATTTTTAAATAGGAATAATAAGATATGATAATAATAGTCAAACACAGCATGCAAGGAGTGCTACTTGGGTGTTTAATAATTCCTACTGGTGCTCTTTGGATAAGAGATATTCTGTTCAGATTCTCTAGTGGTCCAAGGCACTCAGTAGGGTTTAAATTTTTAAAAAGCCTTTATTAAGTCATGGTTATTGGATTAAAACATACCACAAACGGATGCTTTGCGGCTTACAAAGCCTTCATCAGGGTACTGTGTTTGACTATTGTTATCATATCATATTATTCCTATTTAAAAACTCAGAGTTTGTCCTGATTTAGGAAATCAGTTCCTACAGTCCCTGTACAAGCGGCTCATTGTTCCTAACAATGCAACATGCAGATGCAGTCCTTTTCTCAACACTATCCAAGTTATTAATAGATTAAACCTCTCTACAACCAGTGTGTAAGTTCTTGTGTACAATGTCCTGTATAAAGGGTAAAATACAGTGACAATGTTTCAGGCATTACAGGAAGAGATTTTTGTGCCTGTTTATTTTACAGTTCACTACTATATCATTAAATGATGTAGTGTTAATATATCAACTGACCTGGAACAACAAAAATCTGCTTTGTACTTTTGAATGGACTGTAACCACATTTGTAACACAGGTGGTAAATCAAAAGGCCACATATTGACTAAAATTGCTATATATATATATATATAATTAAACTTACCAGACCATGTGTCCTATTGTTGTCCAACATGAGCAGGAAGTGGGAAAGAGGTCCTCAGAGTTATAGCTGACCATAACATTGCCTGATTTATTCAGGATTATAAAAAAATGATGCAAAGTGAGGACACAACTTTGACAGGCATTTTTTTTTTTTTTTTTTATGGAAAATATAATTTAAAGTTTACTTTATGTATTGTTTGATATCTTTCAGTTTAACAGTTTAACATTGTTACCTCTTTGCTGAGGACAGGTTAAGCTACACGTGCTTCCGGGTATAGAACATGCATTTAAAAAAAATTCTAATGATTTTATTCAAATATTCAAATGCCCTGAATATACAATTTAGATTGAACATTTTCAGTGTTTTTATTATTATTATTAATTTCTTGATTTTTAACATAAAGAGGATTTTTGTATCTAGAGCATGTTTCGTCGCTTATCTCAAGAATCAGTAAACTATAAGGTAAGTTATCCTTTTTATTTCTAAGAAACATGCACATTTTACAGTAAAATTATATGTATTGTCTTATTAATAAAATGTTAAATTAAGTTATTAAATTTTACATGGAGTGGTGGTGGCGTAGTGGTCTAAAGCACAGACCTGGTAAGCAGAAGGTTGCTGGTTCAATCCCCAAAGCCTCTACCATTGTGTCTTTAAGAAAGGCACTTAACTCCAGGTTGCTCTGGGGGGATTGCCCCTGTAATAAATGTACTGTAAGTCACTTTGGATAAAAGCATCTGCTAAATGTAATTACCAGTTACTATTAACAGTTTTTCTTTTTCTGTGGCACTTTTACATTCTTTATCCTTTACATTTTTTTTTTTGATAACTGTGTAATAACTATGAGGTTAAGAACGTCACAAGGTTAAAGGTATATTTGCTTCCTTTACACACATTCTTGGTCTTATTAATTTTAATTTAATAATTAATTTTTTTAATTAAATTTATTTGTCACATGTTATACATTTGCACATATACAGTGAAACTCTTTTTCTTTCACATATCCCAGCTAAGCTGGGGTCAGAGTGCAGGGTCAGCCATGATACAGCACCCCTGGAGCAGATAAGGTCAAGGGCCTTGCTCAAGGGCCCAACAGTGGCATCTTGGTGGTGCTGGGGCTTGAATCCCCAATCTTCTGATCAGTAACCCAGAGCCTTAACCACTGAACCACCACTATTATTAATGGTATTATTCTTATAATTCATCTGTGCACATTATTCTAAAGATAAAATTCTTCTTTTCTCTTCGTAAGTCTTTCATCAAAATATAAAGATTTACTCTGCTTCCAAACCAGCTTTCCTTTTTTGTTGATGTAACTCTTATTTTTCAAACCCTTCACTTCAACCACCTTGCTCCATTCTCGTATGGACGTAAGTCCCACCCTAAATTTTTTTATCATTGAATATCCTGTTTTACTCAGAATTACGTCACATTATGGAAGTAAAATGTGTAGTGATTGCATTTCACATTGACATTATTATGCTTGTGTGACCTGCTATTACCACAGTCAATCATTTTGACTTGTCCCTCAGTCTGTACTAATCAACTGAACATGAAATACATGTAGGCCTACAGTCATAGACTTACAGTAAAAGAAACCTAGCTAGCATGCATGAGTGCAGCCCCGGTTACAGTTGTTTATATGTAATTTGGGAAATGGAAATTAGAAATAAATCATATGAATTAGAATGTCAGCTCCTTATTTTAATAATATTCTACCAACAGGCTATACACCAGTGTCACATGCAGCCCTGCTAGCTTCCACTGGTTAGCAAACGGTTAATTAGTTTATAATAACAGTCTAATTTAAGGATAGCCAATGTAAAGACAGTCCAAAGCTGTCATGCGGTTTTACAGTATGTTCTGTGAGCATTAGAATATTTAAATGGTGTGTAAGATGATACTGATTTCTATCTGTGACTGGATGAAGTGCTAGCTAGCATATGCAAATAGCTTATTATTTTTTATGTGGCATGGTTGAAATACGATTGCTCCCAAAGGAAGACTGTATAAACTCTAAAATGTGCAGAGGATCAGACTGCATGTCACGAAAGCAACAGCGCATTCGTTGAATGCTGTCAAACTCTAAGTTTGCATATACATGCAATTACTGAAGTCAGATGGTATCCATATGTTGATATGACAGATAATAAAGAAATAGCACTATCAATGTACTGCCTAGCCTTACAGCTAATCACTTTTATGTAGCGCAACAGTGCCCGCCTACTTTCCAGTCTTGGTTCCAGAAGTGTTTTTCCCCATTCATTTTTCCCATAGGGATTTTAATAAAAGCCTTCATAAAAAAGCTTTAAGCCGTAGACCAAACCAACCAGCTCCGAGGTGAATCACAACATTACAAACTTTGATTTTAAGCAAAAAGGTATTTGAAAATCGAACAAAAAGACAGGTAAAAGACTGTGTACTTAACGTCTTTAATGAGTGAATGAACTACAATCCCTTTGCGAATGACATAATCGAAATAAAAACTATGCAGATAACACTGTTTATTTTAAGATATTGATTATAAGCTTAGAATCAGCATATTTTAGTTTTATTGCCAAATACTCATATACAGTATTCAGAAATAAATCAGTAGTTTGAGAGTGTAGAAAGACCGACTGGTTCTGTCATTCAATGTGTCATGGGAGCTAGTGGTCACTCCAGAACTCTTTTGCTGTGGTTTGTTTCTCAGCGACTCTGTGATTGGTGGATTTCCCCACTTAGGATCATGGGTAGTGTAGTACTTCACCGGGAATTCTGCTATTAAACATTCTTTTATTTTTTTAAATGAAGTTGAAATAACACAGACTGATGACTTTAACAGGAGCATATACTATCAATAAACAACACTCAGAGCTTACGGTAGGTCTGTCTTTAAATGTTTATAAGTTATCGTTAATAATCAGTTCCCATTTGGTGCAAACTAATCGAATTGTATCTTGAGGAACAAGACTCTTTTGCTCAAAAGACACCAATGTTCAAGAAATAATTAATGTTAAATAAATTATCATTAAGATTAGTTTAAAATTAGTGTTAACTATTGGCAAGATTTTAGAAAGGCTGTATTACCTGCAACAGTAGCCTAAAGAAATTAAATTGCTAATTAGTTACTGGTTAACATTAACCAATAGCCCGCACTGCCTTAGTTATATCATCTTTAAAAGGAAAGACGTTTCAGAAGTGGAACAAGTTCGAACGATTTTGACGTAACATTTTAAAGAATGAATTGCACTGATGAATCGTGCACAGTAAGACCATGAATGTTTATTAAAAAATGTACGTTTATGTTGACTTTAAGGATTTGTGCAAGAGCTATAGACAAGGAGACACTTTGAACAACACAAAACATACCCAAAACAAATTCTAACCACTTTAGCTAGCTAATGATCTCACAAACAGGTTAACAAAAAGTTTGGAACCATGTTACAACATTTTCAGGCAAACTTATTTGAGAGAAGCAGCAGAGGCAGAAGATGATAGATGTCATTTTATGGCGGTTCAAAGTGAGTGAGTCACCCTGTCAAAATACGGAGAGTGTGCGGGCGGCATGCTGTCACTGATGCGTCTTTGAATTGAACATCACCCCTTTAAACTCAGACGGGTGCTGATTGCACAGGGACCTCAACGTGCAATATGACGTGCCTTTTGAAACAATTTGTACAGTTTGTTCTACCCTACAGAAATTAAACATTGAAATATACAGTGGATTCCACAGGTCTGAGACCGCTAGTGAAAATGCTGCTAATTTGCATTTTTTAATATTTTTTATTTAATACAAAATATTTACACTTCAAATGATATTATGATTTGTGCTTCAATGGCATTAAGAAAATCTGACCTTTTTTGCAAAAGAGTCGATGTCCATGTCTGGGCCCACCCAAATTAGACCCGGGCCCACCCAGGATATTAGAGATTATTCTTTGACTTCAAATATATATTTATAAAATAGTTTAAAAACGGCATGAATTCTGATTTCTGAAAATGTGAAAAAACTGTTTGAATGTGCCGCCTTTCTGTTGTTAAGGAAATTATGGTAAAAAAATAAATAAATAAATTGGGGTGAAAATTTGGCCCATCCATTTTTAATGAGGCCCACCCAAATGTAATTTCCTGGCTACGCCCTTACTTAGAAGTGCTTCTATAGCTTTTTAATAGGGCTAACATTTTCTGAAACACCACTATAGCCTATATATTTATAGAAAGAAAGAGAGAGAGAGAGAGAGAGAGAGAGAGAGAGAGAGAGAGAGAGAGAGAGAACAAATATATATAGCCTGAGTGGATAAATCTCTTGCATGATCCTATTCGCCCCCTATTCTTCGTCACCAGCACACGCATGCATCTCCCTGTGGGCTTGTTTCTGAAGGAAGCACAGAACAGATAGTCACCTCTTCCACCTTCATTTAAGAGCTTTTTCTATTCACATGGCTGAAATACCCCGACCTTTCTCATTAAGTGATGTGTCATTTGTGAACACAAACACCCGTTGACATATTGCGAGATGCTTTGGATGTGGGTTAAAAATAGCCAAGCAGCACTTTATGTGCTCATGGTTTGTTTGGTGATGTCTGGTAATGTGGCTTAACATGAATGTTGTAGGATGTTTGGTATCCTAAGAAATCGTGTATGTATGTATGCTGAACACTGATACTAAGTTGTTGCCAATCGTTTACATGTTCAAAGTAAATAATGACATTGAATATTGGTGCATAAATCAAAACATCAATCAATAAATCAGTTTCGTTTTTACAAGAACTTTGACAAAAGTTGTTTTTAATTTGATTCTTATTATTTTTCTATTTCTGTTGTTAATAATAGTCTTCTGTGTTGGAAAGATATTTTTAAGTTGTTTTGCTTTGGGCAGCGACAAGGGTCATTCCCTTTGGATTGACAACCGTATGGTTATGACAGAATGAACTGCAACTATAAATGACTAAGCAATACAAAGTTTAGTGATGATTAATTCATATAAGCATTATAGTATTTGCATATTAATCATATTGTTTACACACTGTATTGATATTATATTCACTGTCTTCTGCATTATTGTATGTGCTTCAAAAAAGGGTAAATGTCAGCACACTGATGTTATTGTTAATGCTCCAATTTTTTTTTTCAAAAACTTAAACGTGTCACAGGCCTTAATCAGCATGCCATTTTTTGTCAAGTGGCATGAAAACCATGAAACAGGAAATTATTTTACAGAGGACTCACTTGGAACCTTAATCACTGTGTGTTCAATCCAAAAAGTCTGTAAAATTTCAGATAATTTGATATTTTTTGACACGGCAAGGCTCGTTCAGGTTCACATGCCAACTATAAACTTAGAATATTCATGAAACATTGTAAAAAATATATTTTTATTTTATTTTTATTTTTTTATTCTGATTTAGTTGTTTCCAATCCAAGTATGTAAAGAAAATAGATTTTTACTTTTGATTTTATGGTTACACTTTATATCAGAGTAATTAAATTAAAACTTTTGTTGCAAATGTTATGAAGGTTTCTAAAAAAAAAAAAAAAAAAAAATTTAAAACAAAGATGAAAACAGATTGCATTTTAAGCTTACATTTATGCATTTGGCAGATGCTTTTATCCAAAGTGACTTACAGTGCAATTATCACAGGGACAATCTCCCTGGAGCAACCTGGAGTTAAGTGCCTTGCACAAGGACACAATGGTGTTGGCTGTGGGGATTGAACCAGCAACCTTCTGATTATCAGTTTTGTGCTTTAGTCCACTACACCACCACCACTCCATATGGTGTGCATATTTAAATATTTAGATTTCCCTTACATAAATGTGAAACATGTTATTTTTGCAAATAGTTGTTTTATGTGATGTCACCATTAGGTTGATAAGTGTCCCCTTTGGTCATGTTGGACCCTGATAACACTATCTCAGTTCTCCTTGTTCATGTGCAACTGGAGTACAGACATTCAGTGGAGAATTAAGGTTTTTTTAGTGATTGACCTAAAAGCAGTTGTTCATTATTTAAGCTCTGTTATTGTGTGACCTAACTTTGAGTCCATTAAATTAAAATTATTAAGTTGAAACAAAAACATTTAAATAGCAAATATGAGTTAAGTCTACTTGCAGTTGCAATCTAGTTACCGTATCTGAAAAAGTTAAGTGAAATTAATTACACAAGTTTTGGAGATGGTATTTCTCAATTCAATTGAATAAAGTCAACTTGTTAGGGTTTTTAATGGATGTGTGTGTTTATGTATCCACTTGTGGCCAAATGTTTGGAATAATGTCAGATTTTGCTCTTATGGAAAGATATTGGTACTTTTATTCACCAAAGTGGCATTCAACTGATCACAATGTATAGTCAGAACATTAATAACGTGAAAAATTAATATTGCAATTTGAATTTTTTTTTTTTTTAGAACTTCTTGAACTGCAAAGATTTCTCATCAAAAAATCCTCCACGTGCAGCAATGACAGCTTTGCAGATCCTTGGCATTCTAGCTGTCAGTTTGTCCAGATACTCAGGTGACATTTCACCCCACACTTCCTGTAGCACTTGCCATAGATGTGGCTGTCTTGTCTGGCACTTCTCACGCACCTTACAGTCTAGCTGATCCCACAGAAAACTCAATGGGGTTAAGATCCATAACACTCTTTTCCAATTATCTGTTGTTCAATGTCTGTGTTTCTTTGCCCACTCGAACCTTTTCTTTTTGTTTTTCTGTTTCAAAAGTGGCTTTTTCTTTGCAATTCTTCCCATAAGGCCTGCACCCCTGAGTCTTCTCTTTACTGTTGTACATGAAACTGGTGTTGAGCGGGTAGAATTCAATGAAGCTGTCAGCTGAGAACATGTGAGGTGTCTATTTCTCAAACTAGAGACTCTCTCTCTCTCTCTCTCTCTCTCTCTCTATATATATATACATACTGTATATGCAGTACATATGTACTGTATAGATATATACATATACAGTTATAGTTTATATATGTAGACATACTGTATATGTAAATATCTCAAATCCCACTCTTTGTTTGAGACATATTTTATAAAGTAAATGTGCAAACATGAACCACAGAACATCACATATACAATCAAATAAGTATATGCACAAATTCATGTTGTCTACATAATTGAGCAGGGACACCATTCACACCACATTAAAATTTGACAACATAACAGATCACAAAATACCTACATGATGTTAACCTCTTGTAAGGGTTCTGAAACTACATGAATATGCATAAGAGTAAGAGGTAAAGAAATAACGCCTCTATTTCAATCAATGACATGGCATTTTTTATAGTGTCATACCACTTAGATAATATTGTTCATATTCCTTGTTCAAAGTACACAGATATTTTCTGCAACATCTTAGTAAAAAAATAAATAAATAATAATAATAATAATAATAATAATAATTAATAATATATATATATATATATATATATATATATATATATATATATAATATTTTTATTATTAAAAGATTCTTATTTGTTATTTAGTTGACCATTATTCAAAACCCAAATGTTTTACAATTTACTGCAATTCACAAACAATCAACTGGCAAAGTAACAGTTACTGTACTTGAAAACATAAGAAAAACATGTACTTGGATTTTTTTTTCTCACTTCAATCACTTTCAAAATTCGCCTGCCTTTACACTGCAACAGCCCTCACATATATGTTAGAAAACAAGAGAATATAATGCAGTATGTGAGGGTACACAGTTTTAATATTATTCATTTACAACATACTGTCAAAAGGTCTAAGTGACAGTGACATTTATACACATTGTTTCGTAGAAACTTAAGTTCTAAAGCGCGCGCAATAAAATGCTTTCAGTCTTGCATGATTTTCAAAACATTCCATTCCGTGCATATTTGTTTAAAACCATTTTGCGCATAATGACACTACAAACACACGCTGTGCGCAGCATTCTCCCATTGTTCGCCTGGATCAGTGTGGGAAAGCCCAGCGCTGGTTGAGGGGCACAACGTGACCTAACAAACAAGGAACCTCCGGGAACACCGTCAATCCTGAACTATGCGCACACGGGGCCCCATCTGAGGGGTTCAACGATGAGCGGCGCTTTTGAAATGACGCACAAACGCGGTTTTTCGTATTCCGCTCGCGTAAACCGCACCAATCACATATGCATATAATTCCAGAACGCATTTCATGTAAAATGATAGTAATTCAAATTATGCTTAACACATTTTATTTAAGCGTATCATCGGCCGTCGCGACACTCCCTGAGCGCGTTGGCTCTGGATTGGGAGGCGGAGACGGGACCCCCGTTGACGTCAGTGGGCCTGTCTGTTTCCTGCAATAGAAAGTGAGAGAAGAGAGCGAGAGGAAAAAACAGACCTCAGACCGTTACAAGTTGAAACCCTTGACAACAGTTCACACAGCACCTGTAAGTAGCCTACTAAAAGCTGCGCGTTGAAGACGCGTTTCTCCATCAATAAGTGTTTTGGACGCATGTAGTAAAGCGTTATAATGCGTAAACGCATCTCCAAGTGCTGTTGTTTTGGAACCCAATGTTGCAAGCGAGATGTTAATGTGTTGATGAAACTTGCGAGCACGTCTGTGTGAGTTTTACGCTGATTTTAACGGGTGTCGGTCGGGTTTGTACCGAGCCGGCCCATGTTTTGTAAGTTGCCGAGAGCGCACGTCTCCAGAATCCTAATAAGCGGGGTGTAAATGTTTACCAAGCCCGCAACACTGCTGGAGAGAGTCGCTGAAGCCGCGATCGCTACGGCAGGTAAGCGTAAAACACCCACGGGATGCAAACGGTCGCGTTTTTATTTGGATGTGCTTTGCGTCTTCGGCTGGTTTAAAGCGCATTTTGGTGTCGAATCAAGGAAGTGTGACTTGCTGTGTCCTGTTGCAGAGGACTCACAGGGGTTTTCCCCGGCTCCGCCCTCTTCATGTGTTTTTTAAGGGCATTAATGCGCCATTCATCCGGTGCGCACCTGGATTTGCCACTGAAATGTGCCATAAAAGCGCAGCGGCTTTAGCCGCAGGCAAATGCGGTGGTGTTGTGCCAGTTAGGTTTGGACACATTGTGACTCATCGCATGCTGATCATAGCTGCCTATACAGCCTACTAATAGTAGAGGCTGTCAGATTGGTAATCTACGTATGTGACGCATGTGTGTACAGTGGTTTCAGTTGGCTCTGTTCAGGTTAGTTTCGGGGTGTATTGCGTGATTAAAAGAGTGTTACAGTCTGGGAGCATTCTGCATTCAAAGCATGCATTGTATCAGTATGTGTGTGTTCCATGAGAATCGAAACCATGACCTTGGTTTTACAAGTGCCATGCAGTACGCTGAACTAAAGTGACAGATTTGGCATAAATTGCACGCTTCTGCAGTAACATTATTGCGAGGGGAATGTTCACACACACACACACACACACACACACACACACACACACACACACACACACACACACACACACACACACACACACACACACACACACACACACACACACACACACAAAAACATCCTAGGAGAATATGAGACCTGGTGCATGCGCCGTGTGTGTGTGTGCTCGAATCGTCGGGGAGGTGATGTCATTGCCGTAGAGCTGCACACGGTGAGAAATCATACACACTCGTAGTAAGTGTTATGTAATGTAGTGTGTGTGTGGATACATGCGGGGATGCATGGGCGAGGCATGGCAGATTTGCGTTTGCATGTGGAACAATGGAGCTGAAAAATGTTTACAGAAAACAAAACCTTCTGAACATTGAAACAAAGAGCATCTTGAGTAAAAGGCGGGGGTTATTAGCTTGCACCGCCTATTTGTGCAATGCCAATAAATTCAACATTTCTATCTTGAGAGATGTTGTTTTAAAAGGTTGAAGTCTGGTGATATGTATCATAACCTGACAACATCATCTGCCTTGTGTGCATTGCATTAAACTGTTAGGAGCCATCATGCACCCCAACACCATGAAGAAAGCTTTAGTGTTTAATATAAACATTGATGGACAAATATGGCATCCACTTCCATTACTTAATCAGTTTAGGTTTCCAGCTATTGAATTGTCACCACCATTGAACAGAATATGTGATGGTGCTGACAAAATCATTATATTTTGCTTATCACAGATAAAGGATAAGTTCACCCCAAAATAAAAATTCTGTCATTATTTACTCACCCACATGTTTTTCAAACCCGTTTGACTTTCTTCTAGAATTAAGGCAGAATGACAGGCTTAGTCACTATTCAATTTCATTGCATCTTTTGTTTATACAATGAAAGTGAGTTTTAATTTTTGCATGAATTCTCCCTTTAACACAAAAGTACCATTTCATTTTATATACTCTTTATTTTGTGAAAATTACTATGCTACATTTACATGTACTACCCTAAACTCAATATTTAATACAGACAGAAATATATATTAAACTTAAATAAAAACATGCATCTTTAAAATAAACATTTATGATATTCGGACAGAAAATGTTAAAGAAAAAAATATGTCTCTTTGATAGAAAAATGATATAGAAATTGTTTGGGATTTTGAGATAATATTTCTTTGTGTTAAGTAGATCTTATTACTATCTGCAACACCAAACGGTTACTGCATTTAAAGGGATAGTTCATCCAAAAATTAAAACTTTATCATTTACTCACCCTCGTGTTGTTCCGAACCTGTATGACTTTCTTTATTCCATGGAACACAAAAGAAGTTAGAGAGTATGTTAGCCTCAGTCACTATTCACTTTATTGCATCTTTTTTCCATGCAAGAAAATGAAAGGTTACTGAGGCTGTCATTCTGCCTTTACCTCCGGGAAGAAAAAGTCAGATAGGTTTGAAACAGCATGAGTGTGAGTAAATGATGACAGAAATTTCATTTTTGGGTGAACTTTCCCTTTAAACACAGTTACCGTTTTGTGGTACATTTAATACAAACAAATATAAAAAAATCCCAAACATTTGCTTTACAATGGATTTGACATAGTATAGTTGTGAAACCGAAAATAGAAGTACATTTAGCTAAAATTATTCATAAATAAATAAATAAAAAAACTATAAATCTGGCTGACATTAATGTTTTCAGATTCATTTAAACATTTTCATAAATTTTCTGACAGTGTTGACAAAAAGTATTATTAAAACATTATAAAAGAGGTGTGTTTTTAAATTAACCCTTTTTGCAGAACATAATAGTAAATGTTTCTTTTAAAGATACATGTTTTTATTTCTGTTCTTCTTGTATAGCCTAATATATGTGAATTGCTCCATCATTTTGAGTCATTTTGACCCCCAAAACACATTGAAAAACATTTAAGCACAAGGCCTAGGTTAGAAAATAAAGTCTAAAAAGTCTAAGCTTTCCAGTAATTTAATTATCATGTTTCCACTCCAAACCATTGTCGAGATATAATAATTTTACTAAAATGTGTATCTGGGACAAAGTCGCTCTATTTTCAAAACTAAATGGCATGCAAAAACCGTAGGTCATGTTTTGTATTGTTCCATTTCTCAAGAATAAGTGCTTTGCAAACTTATCATTTGTCAGACCCCAGTAGCACCTTTGAAAGTCACCTGCAGGGTTTGCTATACAGTAGGAACGACGGTGTATTGTCATTCCTCTGTGTTTCCCACCAGATAGAGCAGCAGGTGTGCGTATCAAAACAGTGCACATCAATCATTCAGTGCAATGAGAACAACAGACCATTCAGATCAAAACTGCGATTATGGCACCACACCTCATTATCTATGTCAATCCACCTAAAACGGATAAGTTCTTGGGTGTTTTTTCAAGTATGGACACTTTTGGCCTGCTTTTAAACTCTAAACCTTTCACAGTCTCAATAGTTTAATTCGTGTATAACAGTGGATTCAGGCTACATGCATATATCCATTCATACTGACAGCACTAGTGACAATAAAAGTGCTAGAGAGGCACTTTGCAGGTGTTTCCAGCAGGTGAAATGGATTTTCTCCATTTCATATTCTGGTTTGCTTTTGGACTGTGTGTCTTTTCTCTGTTTCAGATGTGCCGAAGGTGTCCTTCCTGTGTGGAATAGTAGATCGCCTTTCCTCTATGTGATCGCCTGCATTCCATCCATCATCTTTCCAGACGGTGTTTCAATGAGCACGCAAATTAACCTCTGAAAATGCCACGTACGAAGCAGAACAACCCCAAAAACCTGAAAGGTAAGCTTGTCTTTCCTTTCTGTTTGACCAACAGCCTCATAATGTCCTGATAGTTTGAACTGATGAATCACGAGCCAAAATATATTTTGTTTTGCTCGTGGTGTTTGTTTATTTGGTCATGCTTTTCACATCGTTGCAAATTAAGTCTGTTGTTTTGGACTGAATTTAAGCTGTTTATACATCTCACCGTGTTTGCAAAGTGTCTCCGATTTTACACATTTCTTTGGAGTTTTTAGAAAATATTTGAACAAAAAATATTTTAGCCAATTGAAATGTGTAGGGTTCCCAGACAAACTAGTACATTTTTTTACGTGACCTGGAATGTTTTTAAAGTCTCTGTGTGTGTGTGTGTGTGTGTGTGTGTGTGTTAAATGATGCTATTATCTTTATTTTTTTCTACAAATTAGTCATTGGTCAAAAGACTCATATGACTGAACATGCTATGGTTTCAATTCGACATGTCTTTCAAAAGTGTTTCAATATTAAAGACCCCATGAAATGACTTGGCGAGCACAGTTTTCATTCCTGTGTTGACGTTTTTCTGTTGAAGCAGGAAGTTGGGGCTAGTCGTAGCATATTAATTGGACAAAAACTTGTATAACACAGTCATTCATATTTTTGGTCCGTTTTCTCAGAAGATGTAGAAGCTGTACATTTTAAATGCATAGGCTATATCTGCTGAAAGTTCATTTTGTAACCTTTTAGGAGTACACCAGCATATAGATGGCCTCAAAGCTAATGCAAATAGATATAAACTCCAATTTTGATTTCATGATATCTCTATGGAAAACACTGCAGTGGTTTTTGACACAATAGTTACAGCTTCTGTTACACTGCAGATAACAATTTGGTCAAAATGTGTCATCTATGTAGTTCAATTGATATTTATCACTTTCTTAGAATTAAAAAATGAACTTTTTATGAAGCAACCTAGATTTTTGAGTGTTTGTTTTTATTGAAGGTCCTTTGCGCAGTGTTTGCTTTCAGCATGCTTGGCCAAACACCATTAATTATTTAGTTTGATTACAGAACAGTACCCACTAGAGATATGCTGTGACTTTTTCCAATATTAGGATTATTAAATTATAACCGCAGTGAGAGTGACAAAAATAACACTTTAAGAAACGTGTTAACAAAGCAAAGTAGATTGTATAAGAGAAAACAAATGATTCTTTACTGGGCAAAAGTGACTTTATGACACACTGTTGGTTTTCTTCTCCAAAATACATCTGTTTTATTTGTTTATATAGGGCCATCTCTGTGGTCACGGTAAGACAGGAAATGTAGTAGGTATGGTGGGGCACGCCAGAATAGCACTTCCATGCGTGACGTTTCTGTGGAATCCCAGACGTTTCCTTTTTACGTAAACATCTCCACCCCAGAACACACCCACTCAAATTATTCATGCCGTTTCATTTCATTTAAGTTGACGGAGATGAAGATTCATACAGAACCTAAGTGTTATTGGGTAAATCTCATGAAACCTGTCATGTCCAGGTCATATTTCACCCCAAAATCAAAAGAAAGAAATAAGAAAATAGAGGAAAGTAAAGCTCCGCTGGGGTTCTAAATACAATTATTATTTACCTAGTTACTTATTTATTTTATACACAATTTACAAACAAATAAAAATGACTTAACTTGACTTAAAGCGTGTTTCAGGACCACTAAGATTTTTTGCATTGTAACATTATTTTCATGGCAATTAAGCACCCCCCCCATTCATGTGAAAGACCTTCATGTGAAAAAAAATAACAATATTCTGTATAACTTCAGTTGTTAAGTATTTATACATCATGCCAAAAATTTGTTGTTCTGCCTATAATTACTGCTGGTTTAAATAAAAAAATAAAAATAAAAATAATAATGAAAAATGCTGTATTACATAGAATCATAATTGAGAATAATGGGAATTACAAAAAAATACAAATCAGTAAAAAAAGTTAAATGTCAAGACAAATTACAGTATTGAGAATTGTGTGTGTGGGGGGGGGGTGCTTAATAGTTACGAAAAAATTATGTCACTATGCATAAAATCTTAATGGTCTGAAAACAGGCTTTTATTTGATTTGATTTTAATTTATTAATATACAGTACTTTGGGGTGAAATATGACCTGGACATGTTTTTGTGTAAAGGATAAAAAATATGTATCCTAATTAGCATGTGAAATGAAAATATAGTCAAATTTATATTTACTTTTGGATTTGATAGTCTGGTATAATGTGGCCTTGGGGAATGTGAATGAAACAGTTGTACAGTGTTTTGAAGGAAAACAAAATGCTGATAGACAAAGAAAAATACCAGAACAAGGAACTGACGATTCCTGGGTCGCAGTGTTTTTGATGCCATGGATACAGAATCGACCTCTGTCTATCAGCAGGACACACGCCCTACATAAAACATGTCATAATCCTGACAGACGGTCAGAGATTCAAAGCAGAAAGGTTTTATTATCTTCTGAGCATACCAGGTTACCAGGGTGTTAGGTAACGTGTTGAGTTTATTGCTATGTGAAAACTCGGTTAAGACGACAGCTCAGATTTTGTGTGTGTGTCTGTTGTTTGGCCATCTCGTGACTTCAGTTCGTGAGCTGTGCAGGAATGCTTTGGTGACGCAGTTTGTGGGTAAACGCTCAGGAAATGAGGAAAGTCTTCCCCCCCGTTGGGCTCAATTTTTACTTTTCTGAAACAGCTGGTTTCCAAGCACATGCTACCACTAGCATTACATTGCTGTCAACCCTTATGCCACCCATTTTATGTAAATATAATTTACATAATTATAAACAATTAAGGAACAGTTTCATAGATACTAATCAGGACACAAACACAAACATTTTTGTTTTGCATGTATTGCATTTAAATGTTAAGGTCTTCCTTCTTTACATGAGCTTAGACATGTTTCAGCAACAATTTACCATTGTACATTGGACTATTTACTGATAAATTAAAAGTGTACTATATATAAAACGTTAACGGAAGCCTTGTTTGAGTTGGAATATTTTCCTTTTTAAGAGTAGGATATATTGTTAAGTGTGTGTGTGTGTGTGTATATATATATATAATATGTATATATAAATTTGTGGAAAATCTGTATAGTAGTGAGTTTTTTGCTAGGAAACATACTGTGAAAGGAACACAAGGTGTTACATTTGCCTTTTCATAGATTGTGCCTTATTCACAAAAGTTAGAGCTATTTGTCTGCTGCAATTAATGTTGCACAGTTCGATATATTTTTGAGTGGAACTTTTGTTATTTTCTAGTGATCACTGTAGTAGTTCATCAAATGATGGAGAAGAGCATTATAACTGGGAATGTAATCAGATGTGCAAGGTAGTCGCAGACTGATCTTACTGTGAATTCGACGACAGTAGGTTGAAAGTTCTTCAGTTGAAATTGGTCTGTGCTCACTGAAATTTGAATCACTGCCCCCAGTGGCCGAAGCTAGAAGTGTTTTTAACATATTGGCACGCGTAAGCTCCATTTTCCTTGTGAAATGTCCTAGTGTGGCACCAAAAGCAAGTTGTAAGCTGAGTGGTTTTTAGTTGTAAATTATGTAATGAAGTGAAGAGGAATGCATATTTTATTAGCTCTGCCCCCAAACCCCAACCTGAAACCTCACAGTCAGTTAAAAAATGTATTTTAGTGAGAAAATGCAACCTTTGAATCGCACTCATTGATTATGTGAACACGATTACTTCCTGGTTTCCATACGGGAACAGAACCTGTGTCTCTGAGGCTGCTCTTGCAATGATCTATCAGTCAACACCACAGGAGAAGGTAAACACATTTGACTTCATGCAGAAACGTCTGATGGGAAATGCTGCTTGTCAGTAACTCGGCAGAATGGGGTCGATGTCAGGTTACTGGAACATTTGCTTTGTAAAAATCAACACGACCACACGGTAAGTCGACATTTTCTAGTGATCATGGTATGGCAGCAGTAATTCATCGAATGATGTAGATGAGTGTTATAACTGGTTACATAACCACATGCGCAACGTAGTCGAGCGATTCAAAACATGTGGTGATGCTGTGCAGTCCCAGTAAAGTATGCCAGATCGTGGTAGTCTGCTGGATCCTCTGCAACACTGTTCAAATTGCATTCAGCACATATTGTTTTGAATTGGGTGCTAAAACAGCACAGGAAAAACCTTGTAAAATATTGAATCAACATGCTCTCAGACTAATACTCTTCGCCCACGTGCAGGTGGTGCGGTGCGCTAACTGTGTCAGACTAGAAGCTTCTGCATTGTGGGAAATGAACACTCAAACAGAAAAGTCCTTTTTAGTGCAGCACAAGCGCTTTAATCATGCAAGACAGATGCTGATGTTTTATTGTCCTTTTGAAGCTGCAGGTGTAAATGTTTACCCAGAATGATTGTCTTGACTTTGTGACCCAGGAATCCTGTTAATAATCTACTCCTGGGTGTGTTGGCTGACCTCCCAAGAGTACAGGCTTGTGCAGGGTGGAATTGTGTAACCCGGACCGGCGCTAATAATCTCAGGTGACACATAGTTGACTTCTCACGGCCAGTGATGGATGGGCCCAAAGAGTCAGGGCTGTCACATTAAATTGTTTTTGTGGCAAAAAATCTAGTCCAGGCTGAATAATAATGATTGACTCCAAACAGGTTTCCCGAACATGTTTATTGCTTCTTCAACCCTTTATGTTATTTATTTATTTTATTTTGGTCTAGTGTTTCCCCAGTGCTGTAGTGGTCTGCCCTATCCCTCCTCAGCATCAGCGGTCAAAGGTCAGGCTGGGGTTAAGCGGGGGTCACAAACTCACTGTAGCCATTGCCCTTTGGTTGCTTATTGATGGCATAAAGATAACCCTTTCTTTTATTTATTTATTTTATTTTGGTCTAGTGTTATCCCAGTGCTGTAGTGGTCTGCCCTATCCCTCCTCAGCATCATAGGTCAAAAGGTCAGGCTGGGGTTAAGCGGGGGTCACAAACTCACTGTAGCCATTGCCCTTTGGTTGCTTATTTCAGCATGAATTCTATTCTCAGATCCTAGAGATTGACCCATAAATATCTCAAAAGTCTTACTGTCCCCCAGTCAAACAGTTGTCACATCTCTGTTCTTATGCATGTAATTGAGTAAATGTAACTTATTGTAGCTTTTAATGCCAAATGGCAAATATGCACTGAGAGGAAGACTGGAATGCATTATTGTCAGTGATATGGAATTTCTGGGCCAACACAATAACTGAGAATTCACAGCTCATTGTGGCCAATACTGATATTCTACAGTTTTGACCGCTTCAATATGGAACATGGATCCCCTCGAGTGTTTCGCTTCCCATGAGGGACGTCTTCATTTTAGCCAAAATAAAAAAAATCCTGGATTGTATGGGACAGTTGGAAATTCTAGATTGCCCCTAAGTAGCATACATATGTTTTTTGTTGCATTTTCGATTAAATTCTTCACAAAACATTACCAGAATATGTGAAATGGCATATCATTACTTACAGCAGATGATCCTGATTAAAATGAGTCCCAACGCAATGCAACATAGATGTTGAAATTGGCCTCACAGAGCAACATGAGGGCATGCGTACTTGGCACAAATAAACCGTAACAAATTATCGGTGGAAAAATCAGTGGTTATTGACCCTTTGCTAAACTCCGCCCCACTTGGCTATCATTGCTCTGACAAGCTCTGCAGAACTCCCCATTGGAATGAATGGGAGATTGCTGTGAATGGCCCAGTATTTGTCAAAATGTTCTCATAAACAGAATGGATGATATTATTATGTGGCCTGGAATGAAGAGTGACATTGTAAAGCATATTTATCTGACATTTTCTGTGAAACAAATTGTTAAATTACACAGTAATTTGATTGTAAACTGTGGAGACTGTGAATCAGAATTGAGGCAAACCATCATCACTTAAAGAGAAAAGTGTCACTTGATAGCGATTACAAACCTCATAACATTGGTGTAAGTGAAAAGAACTGCTTATAATTAAGCAATATCACACAAGCAAGAGTGCGATATGGCCCTACATCAGCACTGCTGTGATTTGTAGGTATTCACAGCAGTGCTGATTTAGGGCCATATAGCACGATTGCGAGTGTGATATTGCTTATATACAACAGTTCAATGAACAAGTAAATAAAAAAGTGAAAACAATAGGAAAAACTGAGTACTGTCATAAAAAAAACGTTGTAAAATACATTAATCGAAAAGATTCATTCCTATAAATGTATTCATGCAGTGGATGAAAATTCAGAAATGACAATGCAAGTTTTTTTTTTTTTTGGTCAGTTTTAAAGCCTTATATTCAGAGCTTTGTCCTTCGTTTCCATTCTTCTTCTCTGTGGTTTATGGCAAATGGCAAATTGCCAGCTAAAAAGAGCACTGCGCCACCTAGAGTACTGGGGATTATTTAGGGTTAGTGAATTGAACAACATAGACTTAAACATAGACTTAAAAAATTAACTCTGTAAAGATTTGGACTCTATGCATTTACAGATTCTGTGATAACAAAGATGAACTCTGTTAAGATGTGACTTTAGATTAAAATTATCTCTAAAGCTGTGATGGAGTTTTGTTGCTGATTCCAAGATGGCTCTGATTTTTACCTGTTGTGTCATGCTTATGAGGACAAACCAGTATTTCCGCACTCTACAGTTATGTGAAACCAATTCTGTTCTTTCTCTCCCTCATTCTTCCTTCCCTGCAGCTGGGATCACCCTCCGTTTTAGCAACAGTAACTAAAAACAGTAACTGCTCAGCAACAGGTTTAGCCATGCCTGTTTGGCTCCCTGCTAACTTAGTAGAAAACTTTTTAGAGAGAGAGAGACAGCAAAATAAATAAATAAATACAAATAATTAATGGGAGAGGTTGATTTCCTTTTTCAATGTAGTGACATACAGAACATTTGTGAATATGTATGTTTTCAAAACCCCAGTAACCCTTTCTCTAATCAACGAGGCTTCTAAAATAGTCAGAACATGTTTGTATAATGAGGAAAAAAGGTATAATTCTGCTTGTCTTTTTTTCTTGATGGAATGATTATTTTCCCTCATCCATGGAAACACTGACTGTTTCCAGTAATTAAGCTATAAATTTAACAGTTTTGCTTTTAAAATGTGTATTTTTTCCTGCCTGGGAAGAAAGGGGGTCTAGCACATGTTCGTTTTAGGTTGCAGAGCATGTTTCTTTGTTTGTTCGCTGTGGGCTTTTCCAGGCATGAAAACATCAGACGGGCCCTGTACACTCATTGGTCAACAACTTTGCTTGTGTTACATTCATCTACTTTGCAAGCGAGTGACGTGACGCAATGGAAATAGATTGCTACCATCATAATTATCAAGCTTTTGATGTTAGGCACTGTGCAGTGTACACAGTTTTTCATTATAATTGGAGCAAACAAATTTCATTACATCATTCTGTAATGCACTGAAAATAGTGATGGAAATGTGCATACTTTTAGGTATTTGTTGCATACTGTTGTCGCTTGGTAGTAATCATCAGCAATTTGGCTGAATCCATTTACTTAATTCATTATTACTTCTGCATAACACTTACTTTATGTCTACGTAAATTGAGCGTCATCCATGAAACACGAACGGGACTCATTTTTGTGTAAATCGTTGGTAAAGCCATTTTAATACAAATTCTTGCATTCATGAAAGTTTTCATATTTTCAAAATGTTACAACGAAATTTAAACTTGCTCCTGACCGTGTGTAAATTATGACTAAAAGACATCCGAATGTGTTGTGTTCTTTCAGGCAAACTAAAATAATTCAAAAAAATACCAAATCATTGATTGAGTGAATGTAACCTTATTATTTGTGATTAATTGTAAATGAGCATGCACATGCACCCTATTTACGAATGTTTGGGTTTCACTAACATACGGACCACTAACTAAGAAATTTGCGTCATACGCAGTGTTTATGAATCTGACGGAAAGTTTTCATTAAGGTCCATTTTATGCCCAATTACTCCCAGTTTACACATATATTTGCAAAAGTTTAATGAATTAGGCCCATTGTTTGTAAAAATGTTCTTATGTAAAATGTTGTATTAAATTCTACGTGACAGTTCATGTAACAATTTGTGTTAATTGTTCGTAAACCATTCTTATGTACATTTTGCATCAAATCTAATGCAATATTTTATGTAAGGATTTTAGCATAAATCATTCTTAAAACCATTCGTACATACAGTAAATTGTCACATAGAATCAAATGCGACAATTTATGTAAGAATGGTCAAACAATGGCATTTCGGCAGAAACTACAGTTACCATGGTAATTATTTTGAAAGGAAAGTTAACCTCACTTCTGAGTGTTTGTCCAGTTCTGTGAGGCTTGAAGCCATCTTGCAAACCCTCACATTGTTTCCTCTCACAAGGGGTTCGTTTCTAAAAACAGCCAGTGTAAAATTCATGCTCTCTGCCCCCTTCATTCCACCCCCTCAGCGTGCCTGGACACTTTCATTCTTTTTTTGAGATATCAGAAAAGATATGCGCAAAAGATATCAAACCCTGATGGCATACCAGCTGGAAACCCTTATAAGGGTGTTGCATGGAGCATGCATGTGTGTGCGTGTGTGTGTGTGTGTGTGTGTGTGTGTGTGTGTGTGAGACTACACTGGCAAAGCCTAATGGTTTACACAAGTGAGGCTCGATCTAGTTGTTGCTAAGGCAACAGGAGCAGCATGAGTCTGTGTGTGCAGGTGCCGTTTCTTGTGTCTGACTGCTAGAGGAAGGAGGGGGAGAGAGAGAGACATGCTTTTTCTTTTTTTAAGAAGGTGGATTGACTCGAACGATTGATTATCTGCGGGAGAGAGGATGATGAGAGAGGATAAGAAAAGGTTGAGAGAGAGAGGCAGAAGGGTCGTTTGATAGAGAGGCAGCCTTGAACGGGACCCAGCGGGAGTCAGGTAACCCGGATGACTTTCACACAGAGAGAGAAAGGCAAGAAAGAAAGACATAGACAAAAAGACAAAAAAACAAAACAAAAAAAAAGAGGTAAGAATGCAATAATACAGTTATTATATAAATAATAAAATTAGCCAAAGAAATGCAGAGGTGTGTAGACGCAATCCCTTAAAGGGATAGTTTACCCTAAAAAGAACATTTCTTTGCTTACTCTCACGTCATTCCAAACACGAATGACCGTCTTTGTTACTTGAAGCATAATCTGTACGATGAAATGAATGAAAGGAAACTGGATCTGTTCAGCTCCAAATGCAATAAAAAAACACCATAAAAAGTATCCTAAAGGTAGTGCATACTACTTGTGTGCCGAATTCCAAGTCTTCTTAAGCCATTCAGTCACTTTGTGAAAGACAGACTGAAACTTTTATGGTGTTTTTTTTTTTTTTTTTTTTGGAGCTCGACAGCATCTATCCACATTCAAAAGCATAACGTCTCCTTTTGAGTTCTATGGAAGATAGAAAGTGAGATAGGCTTGGAACAACATGCATTGGTATATTTGTCTGAACTACACCATTAAGGGCTTAATTATATGTGTGTGTGCTTATGTTTGTGTGTGTGTGTGTGCTAAGATCTCTCAGCCAGAAAATTTGAAAAACTGTCCTTCCTGGTTCTCTCTTATGTATGTGTGTGTGTTTGTGTATTTTGATGGAGCATGTTTTTAAAGGCATACAAAAGCAGATTCCCGGGCCAGCACAACATCAGATTCACCCGGTTCATTTTGGAAATTCCTGCTGTTGTGATGGGAATCTGGCTTTCTTTCTCCATCCAGATGTCTGCAGTCCCTCATGTCCTTCCAGAGCTCATTCCAGACAGTTCAAAGACTGTCTCAAGCATGCCAAGAAACGGGCTAGGTGTATTTCAGAATAACAATAATATCTTACGACATCAAAGCACTTACTATAGATCTTATTCATGCTAGCGCCATCTTTGATTTTTAATGGGAATAACAACACGGCTGTGAGGGATAGACTTACAGTCTCTTCAATGGGCTGTACTGCAGTTTAAAGTGTTTTTGGATCATTCTGTGGACAAAACATTGAAAACATATCTTTCTGAGAACATTCAGTTGACAAAAAACTCCAGACAACATGAATTGTGGAAAATCAGATGTGTTCTAGGAGCTTTATACAGCTTTATACCGTGCGTGTCATTGAAGAGATGGGAAGTCTATCCCTAACAGCCTCATTGTCATTCCCATTAAAAATCAAAGATAGTGCTACCGTGAATATGGTCTATAGCGCACTACTTGTAAGGCGATACATTTTAACATTTGCATTACATAACCAACTGCATTTACAAGTTTGTTTGAGTGTGATCAAATTATGTGTTCGGTTATTTTATTTGAAAGCCACATTTAATCTGCAAAGTTTAAAACTGTAGCTTTAGCGCAGTGAATGATTGACAGGTGAGAGGGCGGTCCTTCACTGCTGTCCGGGACACATCAGGACGGATTAGAGTTTACACCTCAAATGAGATGTGGTCACATGCAGTTTCACTACTTCAAAAGTGGTTTTAGTGATCCGATCACAAAACGTTTTTTTTTTTTAGCATTGATCACATGTGATTTGCTCACCCAGAGACCGATCTTAATACTAGGTGTAAACGGGGTATAAAACATGAGTCTTTCCCTTTAAAACTGATTCACACAGAGCAACCCTTGACCTCCGTTACAATCTGTCCACCAGCAGGAAACCTCTCTCTCTCTCTCTCCCATTTTCTGCATCTCTCTCTCTCAGCCTTGGCTCTGTCCTTGTCCTTGAAAGCTTCGAGAGCTTTCTAGCATTTGCTTTCACTCACATCAGCTCAGAATCCTACAGAAGAGCTCAGATACTTTCACTGACTGATTCAGAAACATGCAGCTTTTTTCATTTGTATAAATATGAAAGTGTCTCTGCAACAGAATGATAAAAATATGAATAGATGCACGTTTTTAACACTGTTATCACCACACATCTTTCCTTCTTTCTTACACACACATACATAGGCAATGATTTTTAGTAATAATAAAAATAGGCGTTATGATGTTTTAGATATGTTTTTGCATTGTCAGACTGTGGGCCTTATCTGGAAATAGTGAGAGGGTGGAAACTTGTCCATTCATAAGGAAACTGCCCTTTCTATGAGCTTGAGGCTTTAAATCAAAACATTGCATTACTATGGGCTGCTGCACACTAGGTACAAAAGTTCACACAGCGACAATGCACTGTTTTTGTTGTTCTTGTGTAGGATAATTCTTTGTTTCTATAGGTTTATTATGTTGGGTCATGTAACTTAAATCAACATGCTACATAGATGGCTAGCTTTATTTATTGTTATTTATCTTTATGTTTAACAAAATGGGATGTATTTAGAGACTTTTTCACACCAAGAGTGACATGGAAAAGTGTAATGAATCGTCAATGTACATTTTTTATTTTATTGTTTTATTTTATTTTATTTTATTGTTTATCTTTGCCAGTTTGGGACACTGCATTGCTCTTGGTGTGAATTGGCCTTTACTTTTAGGACATGATGAACTGTAGTCTGTTTGCCTAAAGAAACCCTTTTAAAGGTGCTGTCAGCAATTTCAGTTTTGTTAACTAGACCGCATCATGCCTTCAACCCCATGCATTCTCTCCAAATCCTGCCCCCGTTTTGTTTTTTTGTTTTTTTGATTTCCGGTGATAAAATTGGTAACATTATCTATTAAACATCATAATTAAAGCCTTTTTTTATAGGCCTAAAATGCAAATGATCAAACATCTACTTTAATATTTATACCAATACTGATACCTCTATTAATGTTTATTTATTTTTAATTTTTTTTGGCAATTTCTGAGTTTAAAATTGGTAACATTATACATTTAACATTTATATTTAAAGCCATAGGCCTAAAATGCAAATGATCAGACATCTACTTTTTGTTTATAATTTATTAACAACAGAACATTTTCAATCTTTTTACAGCTTTACAGTTTGTTACAAATGAGCGCTGTGACTGAGCGCTGTCTACATGCATCGTTCAGTATTTCTGCATGTTAAGATGAATGGAAGAAGAAATCAGTCTAATTATATACAACTATTTGCTTGTATAGCTCATTTTTGTGCCACGTTGAACTTTATGAAATGCAATAATTTTCAAGGTAAATTAAAAAAAAATCTCTAAATAATGAAAACCTTTAGTATCAATATTTTAACGCGAGTATTGATCCTCTCCATTATTATCGATACTTTGGAATCGACCCCACCAATCAGACACGACTGCCTAAACACCTGATCTTAGGTCAGTATGATCACTTTAGATCCACCGTATGGGTGTTTGCATCATGAAGGAGAAATCTCAGAACATAAAGAGCCGCAGCGATCAAAACGTAGTAGAGAAAAGCCAAATAATCAAAAGAATGAGTGACTGAATGAGCCATTGGATTTGTGAAGTGCTTTTCAGACATGTGACACACTTTACATGTCAATGAGTTTCATTATTATGCAACGGAAGCCTCTGCCAGCAAGACCTCGTCCAATTAAACGACATCAACCGTCAATGAGGAGTCAAATGTTTAAGGGGGTAATGTTAGTATTGACTGTGTCACTGTATAGTGCATGGCTACACCACTTGTTAAAGTGTATTGTGGCATATTTCAGAGTGAAACTGAATGTTCAGAGGGAAACAATGTAAGTCAGGCCCAGTTAAATCTAATAATAATTTTCACAATATTGTAAAATCAAAAGATATCATCTGACTTGGCTCATTCGAAAAGGTTAACTTTTCGTGCATGACTACTGTGTGCATTTTCCATTTCCCATTTTGATTTGTAACTAGTAGCACCTAATAAACAAGCCAAAAAAATAAATAAATAAATTCTAGAGCAAATAGAAACTGATTTTTCTTTTCCTAAAAATTGATGTCCACATATGTGGACAGTGGGACTAAGTTGTTAATTTTAAGTAATAAGTAATTTTTTTCTTCAAATAGTTTATTATGTGTCCAGGTGTTGGTTATTCATGTTTTTGAGACGTTATAGACATTACAGCTGATTTTCTATAAAGCTGAATTAATCATTCTGATTTAAAGTTATGGCCAGCATCATCCAATCACTGCCAACCATGTTAAAATAAAATGTGCATTATAAAATTCTGAATCTATGTACTGATTATCATTGTCCCATGTCAACCAAACATGTTGAGTGGTCCAAACATCATCTGCAGCCTGAAACTGAGGCTACATCTACATTAATCCGGATACATTTGAAAACGGCATTTTCGTTTCAAAACGCTCTCCGTCCACACTAGCGTTTTCAAGCGTTTTCCAAAAGTTGCTCATCCACACTGAAATGTCTGAAAACGCTTACGTCCCTGTACTGCGCATGAGTAAAACGTAAGACGCTTCGACATGCATCATTTCCGTCAGGCGTTTATTTACTTTCCGCCTCTTTGAAACGTCGCGGCAATGTACGGTCTGAAACGCAACTGTCCTCGCGTTCCGCCGCTGAACAACAACTGCGAGTAAACATCCCGTCTCCTTTGAAGAAATGTAAGCTGAAGTATGTACAAACTGACATTAATCTTTAACAACGCAATCAAACTGGAGAGTAGCCAAAACAACTGCGATACAACGTCGTCCACCATCTTGTTTTGGACTGAATGGGTCACATGACTGCATCACATGACTAAAAATGCATCATCGTTTTCAAAAGCATCCGTTTTCACAGTCCACACTACAACGCGAAACGGCGTTTTCAAAGCTCGGTTTTCGCAGACAAAAACGTCGTCTCAGTGTGGACGGAAAGCCAAAACGGAGAGAAAAAGATGCATTTTCAAAAGAAAACGTATTAGTGCGGACAAGGCCTGAACTTTTGGTCGGATTTTAGGAGTGAATGCACTTAGCTGCATAGAAAGCTATAAGATGCTTCCTTGCTCCCTATATAGTGAATGACTTAACCTCCAGTGTGCTGTCTGTCTGCACTGGTCTGAGAACAGTTCGAAATTCCATATAAAGCCTCTGAAAGCAAAAGTTTTCAGCTTTTGGATGAATACATTTATTCTCGATGTTAAAATACATAGTAAATATATAGGAATGCATTTACTAATGTTAATGACTAGAACAGTATTGTATAGTGATAACAAAATAAAATATAACAAAATTTGTATGGAATTTTTTAAAGCGGCATATCAAACGAAACTAGTGACGCTACTTAAAACAACTTAGAGGTTTCTTACCAGAGGCACTTTTGTTGGCTCTGTGCCCTTAGGAGCGCTCCACAAAAATCAACGTCATGCTGTTGTGTCACGTGACGAGATGCGCCAGAAGTTTAACCCTTAAATGATAGTGTAGAGTCTTGTGAACCGCAATCAGTCTGTTTTAATTTATTTAAATTATGCGTTGTGTCGCACAAGGTTAAGAAAGGAGATGTCCGTGAATACATTTGGTTACTCATTCTACATTTAATTATGCAATAAAAAAGACTGATGTACAGTACGTCACTAACCTGTAATACACTTCCCTTGTCTCGTTTCAAAAGTTTTCTTTGTTCTGTGGTAGACTAAAGTTATTTTAGTATTAAAGTCATTGGGTTAGGTTAAAGGTTTGAGTAAGGGGCTAGATTTTGTGGTTAAATTTAGTTTTGGGTCGGGGATAAAACATAGGAAAAATCGTAATAATTCCGTTGTTTGTTGGTTTGTTTATTTTTCTCTATGGGAATAAGTCATATGCTTTTGTATGAGCTAATTCGTACGATTTCTTACGATTTCACCATCTCGTACTATTAATATGACTTGAAGTGAGACCGGTTTGGACGGGGCTTCATTTTAAAGTGGGGGCGGATATTATTGGTTAATATTATTTTCCACACCCACTCGGCTTTGATTACAGATTATCAGCAGAAGAAAGAAGTATTTTCAGAGGCAGAGAATGTTATTGCATTTTGATGAAAGATTATGAAAAAAAGGAATTTTTTTTCCTCCAGAATAATGTGTGTTGACGAATTGTGTGCTATATTCCATAGTTCCTTCATTCATTGAAAATCAGAAAGTATCAGGGAATTGTAAAATTTTGATTTCCAAGCCTGAAAAATTAGTCACATTTCTGTAGTGAATATACATTTTCTAGTTATGCTCAGCTCTAAAATATTCCATTGTCTTGAAACTGCTCTTTGTGAATGCAATTTATATGAAATTATTTAAAAAATCCTTTAAGCATAAACAACTGGAAATATAATTGAAAATTCATTAGTTACAAAGTGGAAATCCCAACGTTTTAACAGAGAAGCAGGGTTGTGATGTGTGTGAGGATTACATCATATAATTGAGCTTTTTTATAATGAAAAATTTGTGATTTGAGAGGAACAGATGATTTAGATCAAAGAGGTTGTGAAAAAGTATTGATTTTCTGCAGAGAAACTGACCGACAGGACGTGCTTGGCAATAACTCTCATTCAGGGATGAAATGATTCATAAAGCGCAGAATGAAGAGAGATTGATTGGTTAACGAGTTATGAAGAGGGATGAGATGATGTGAGTGTAGAATGAGAAACGAGAAAAAGAGAGCAGAAAATGTATATATTAACAGTAGGAATGTGTTAAACTGTTCTGCCATGAACATACACCGAGAGAGAGAGAGAGAGAGAGAGAGAGAGCGCGAGTTCTGATGAATGAAAATATGAACAAATAAAAGACAGGCAAAGGAAATGATTGGCAGAGAGGGATAATTGCAGAAGAGCTGAAGTGGGAGACGTGACTGCGGTGTGTGTGTTCTCATTTACCTTCTGGATGAGCTTCATCATCTTGTGTAACATGTGGGCTGCTTCTTCAGCAGCTGTTTCCATGGGAATTCTGCGAGAGGGAGGGATGACGGGATATCGAGCATTCCTACGAATCTCCTCTCCGAGTCTTCCCTCCATTTCCACTTTCATAGATGCAAATTAGTAAATAAGATTTCAAAGAAACCAATTAGCCTGAAACCAAGCTTTTCCACACTGAAACGTCTGAAAACGCTTACGTCCCTGTACTGCGCATGAGTAAAACGTAAGACGCTTCGACATGCGTCATTTCCGTCAGGCGTTTATTTACTTTCCGCCTCTTTGAAACGTCGCGGCAATGTACGGTCTGAAACGCAACTGTCCTCGCGTTCCGCCACTGAACAACAACTGCGAGTAAACATTCCGTCTCCTTTTGAAGAAATGTAAGCTGAAGTATGTACAAACTGACATTAATCTTTAACAACACAATCAAACTGGAGAGTAGCCAAAACAACTGCGATACAACGTCGTCCACCATCTTGTTTTGGACTGAATGGGTCACATGACTGTGTCACATGACTAAAAATGCATCATCGTTTTCAAAAGCATCCCTTTTCACAGTTCACACTACAATGCGAAACGGCGTTTTCAAATGTATCCACTTTGGAGTGCGTTTTCAAAAAGCTCGGTTTTCGCAGACAAAACAGCCGAAAAAGTACGTCGAAATAAGTCGAAAGTATCACAGACGCACCACAAAATGTTGTGGTTGCTTCAGTAGTCACATATTTGCTTTTATGACACTATTGTTAAGGTTTAAGGTAGGGAGGTCGGTTTTGTTGATTTAAAACTCACTAAAGCATTAGCCTTAAAAACCTCATTTGTTTTGGAGAAAGTTTTGAAGAACTCGCTTTTAGCGCCACTCAGTGGACATTTCACCTCGAAACTGCCGCGATACGTGTAAGGCACCGCATAATGTAATTTTTTGTGATATTGTCGCCGCAGTCACCTAATTGTAATCATGTGTTCCTTATTAAATGCATGTATAATTTAACGAGTGCTAGTAGGTTGTCGTTTCGGAAATGTGGTTATTAAAATATATTTGTATACTGCACGATTGTATACAAAGTCATTCAGGTATACCACATATTAAATTTACATACTGTGCTAAAAATACACAATGCATGCTGCAAAATTTTATGAGTAGTACGGCAGTATGGCATTCCAAATATTCCCTATTTTCCACATTGGCATCAATAGTATTTTTGTAAAAAAAAAAAAAAAAAAAAAAATTAAACAGTCAAAATAGTCTCTTCAAAGCAGAGATGAGGACACTGGCCCAGAGACAAAGCCAAAGCAGTGGGGTGTGAGAGATATTTTCTATCAAAAGATTAGGGTAATATATTTCATAGTTCATTAGTCGAGGGCACTTGGATATTAATATTACAAGATAAGATCAACATTTGTTTCCAACCTGGGTAACAGCAGTCCAGTTTTTGTGTTCAAATAGTTTTACATTCAGATACCCATGTAGGGGACATAGGAGTACTTTTGTCTGAGAAAATATAGTTTGCTGTATGGGGGTTCAGGGGTAACCCCTAAGAGAACATTTAGAAAATGTAAAAGTCTGAATGGACCATTTTTATATTTTCCTAAAGTGAGAATCTAATAACAATAATCTAACAATTTACATCTTAAAAATACTGTTTGCTGAAGTTAAGTAGAAATGGGCTGACTATGAAATAATGGGAACGCTCTCCCCAGAAGCAGAGAACTCTGCTATCCAAGCTAGCGAATCATTTTTATTCATTATAACTAAGAATCAGAGATGATGATATCTCTGATTAATTTTCACAAAAATAAAACAAAAAAAACGTTTGTCATGAAAGGCACGTAACATGCTGATTAATAAAGCTAAATTTACACGAAAAAAGACATTAGTCTAAAAGGGTGACACGTGAACATGTCCTGCCACAAACCTGCTTTAGCTGAGTTGTCCGAGTTATTTATCAAACAGATGAAGATAGTTTTACTTGGCTTAGTTCTCATTTTCTGCAGTGTGTTAGCAAAAGATGCCTATCTCCATTTACATTGCTGCTCACCGTGTCTCCGCTGCTGGAACTCTATGTAGCCTTACCAGGCTTTATGCGATGCCTCGTGTATATCGCGAGGGAGAGGCAACATGCACAGAGCAGGAAATGAAGCGTGTTAGTATGGAGACAATATGATGCCTTATATATTTGCAAAAAAAAAAAAAGTATTGCAAAAGACAAAGCTGTGCTTAATTGCAAAAAACTTTGTATGTTAAAAACGAAACCCAAGAATTGAGATCTTTTTTTTTTTTTTTTAAATAGAAGCTTATAAAAAACCTAGTTAAGATGAAAATAGCAGACTGTAACATCAAACCACACATGCCAGTGATATTAGATAAACATCTACATGAAGCACAAATGCACTGTAACCAAGGTTTGCACCCTAAAAATTAGCTTTTTTTTCAGCTTTTAACATTAAGTGATATTATTCTTGGTTAGAAATGAGAGAAAACGAGACAAACATTAAATCACAGTGACATTTTTCTGCTGATCCGTCCGCTTGTTTTGAAGTTAGCAGTCATCATGGTGCATGTAAACTGCTCATGCTCCTTGACCTTGTGAATAAGCTACACCCCACGTGATGACGTCAGACACGAAACTCTGCCCCATGTCAAAACAGTGCCACATAGTGAAGTGCAAAGGGAAAGAGGTACCGCAAACATTAAAAGGAGCATCGCAGGGGCCTGGGTAGCTCAGCGAGTAAAGACGGTGACTACCACCCCTGGAGTCGCAAGTTCGATTCCAAGGTGTGCTGAGTGACTCCAGTCAGGTCTCCTAAGCAACCAAATTGGCCCGGTAGCTAGGGAGGGTAGAGTCACATGGGGTAACCTCCTCGTGGTTGCGATTAGTGGTTCTCGCTCTCACTGTGGTGTGTGGTAAGTTGTGCGTAGATCATGGAGAGTAGCATGAGCCTCCCGTGCTGTGAGTCTCCGCGGTGTCATGCACAATGAGCCATGTGATAAGATGCACAGATTGACTGTCTCAGACGTGGAGGCAACTGAGACTTGTCCTCCACCACCCGAATAAAGGTAAGTAACCGCACCACCACGAGGACCTACAAACTGGGGAGAAAAGGGGATACAAAATACATTAAAAAAAGGAGCATCACAAAGAAAAAAATATTTTCCGCAAAGTGAAACAAGAAAAAGATGTATGCCAAAAGTCTGTTGCAGATTAAAAAAAGAGATCTCAATTCTTGGGTTTCATTTACAACATACATTGTTTTTTGCAACTAAACACTACTTTGTTTTTTCGCAAATATATAAGGCATCATATTGACTCCATATGTTCGGCGCTTGAGAAAAAGATGATATAGCGCTGATCGCCTCTGAGTGCTTGTGGTGTGTATAGCTCCGTTGTTTTGACACACTGCTCACTAAAACTGTAGACACATTAAGATAGGACAACCGTTGTCATATCTCGCCATCCGGATGGATCCAAGCTGCGGTCAGATAATTTGTGACTGCTGGTCTTTAGTGAATATGTGAGTTCTTGTTTATAAGAATACGGTTGTGAAAGTGTGTGTGCTCTAAGCGTGGGAACTGCTGGCCTTAGACTAAACTACGCCTGAGGTGTGTGTGTGTGTGTGTGTGTGTGTGTGTGTATTCAATGAAAATGGGACAGTCGTCCTCTCTGTGTGAGTGTGTGGATGGTTTTCTTAGCTATTGTTTGGTGACAAAACCTCCCTTTTTCACGATTAATAGAAACATGCTTTTTTTTTTATTCTAAAAATGAATGTTTTCTTTCATGGTAGAGGTTTCATATAGGGATAGTAATTATAAATAACTTTATATGTGTGTGGGTTACGCAACAGGAGAACAGGGCAACATGTGATGATCATTACTGATCATGTGACAGACAGTTTGTCTGTGGATTTGTTTTGTGTTTGTTTGTTTTTTCCAAGAAAAAAAAAATATATAACAATATTCCTGTGTTTGTGTTTTATGTTGTGCAAGATTTGTGGCCTGCCAATTATCGGATTTCAAATGGCAGATGCCGATATCTACATAGTATGGCCGAAATTACGCCGATAAATATTTTTCATATTAACTACAATTTAACTATAGCAAATGAGACATGAAGTGTTGAAAATAAATGGATGCTTATTTAACACAATATTTAGTCAAAATTCTCATCCAGAATCTGAATGTGAATAAAAACATATTTGTCGATTAATCGGAAATTTGGCAATGTCGATGATTTCAAAATGTCAAAACAGAAATCAAAAATTTTGGTCAAATTTTATTTTATTTTTATATTTATAAAAAATTTATAAAATTTGTATGTAAATTACGAAATATCTGCAGATTAATGGGATATCAGCTGATGTTGCTAATCTCAAAATGTCAACACATTATTTTATGGAATAAAACACATATATCTTCTGGGTTCAATACAAGTTAAGATCAGTCAAAAGCATTTGTGGCATAATGCTGATTACAAAAAATAAAATAAAATTAGACTTGCCCCTTGTTTGTTAAAAAATATTGTTCCCACTTACCACCACGAGTTCGCAAGTTCGAATCCCAGGGCATGCTGAGTGACTCCAGCCAGGTCTCCTAAGCAACCAAATTGGCCTGGTTGCTAGGGAGGGAGGGTAGAGTCACATGGGGTAACCTCCTCGTGGTCGCTCTCGGTGGGGCGCATAGTGAGTTGTGCGTGGATGGCGTGAAGCCACCACATGCACTATGTCTCCGCGGTAACGCGTTCAACAAGCCACGTGATAAAATGCGCGGGTTGACGGTCTCAGATGCGGAGGCAACTGAGATTCGTCCTCCGCCACCCGGATTGAGGCGAGTCACTACGCCACCAAGAGGATTTAGAGCGCATTGGGAATTGGGCATTCCAAATTGGGGAGAAAAAGGGGAGAAAAAAAGAAAAAGAAAAAAGAAAAGAAAAGTGAATGTGGCCAATCCATAAACATTAAAATACACAAATTAAAATAACATTAATACACACTGTTTTATATATATATATATATATATATATTACACCCTGTAATCCAAATACAGGGTTGTAATATTGGTTATATCTTTACACAGAGAAGGTTAGTGAGTGATTTTATCACACTAAAAATATGTTAACATGTATAATATTTAGGTCTCATGGCTATACTTTTTCCTTCTTTTTCAAAATTAGGCTACTTCTTGTGAAAATCAACATTATGCCACAAATGCTGTTAATTGAGCTTAATTTGTATTGAACCAGGAATGTTACTTTAAGATTATCGGCCAAAAACCAATTAAATGGTCAATGTCAATAATATTAAAATGAAAAGGCTGTCATCACCACAACTTTGCTGGGCTTTATTTGTTTTTGTACGTTTAAGAGCAAGTTTATGTTTTAATATTTTTGTGTGGGCGGCCGTGCCATGTATTAATTGGTGTGTGTGGCAGTAATGTGGGCGGCAGCTTTCGGCAAGTGGGTTAGGAGCTAATTTGATGCTGACAAATTCTCGGCTTCCACCGCTGTGTGTTGGCTCGGCGCACTCAGCCGAAGGAATTAAGCAGCCAGCTTTTTATAGACCTTCCGTCGTGCTTTGTGTCTCGCTCTCTCATTCGCTAAGAGGGGAAGTCCGTGTGGTGGTAGCCAGGGCTTTCTCAGATTTAGCACAGGGATTAAAAACACTGAAAAAGTAGTTGGCAATAAAAGCATAGAAGGAGGAGACAAGAGAGATAGAGAAAGAGAGAGAGAGGGAAGGTGGGAATGAACAAGGGAGGCAGGATTGTAAACGGCAGCTTTTGCACAAGCGAGTGAGATATCAGCACACAGCTGGCTTTTCAGACAGACTGAAAGCGAAAGAGAAAGAAGAGTTTCTAGGTGAGGTGTGTCTGCTGTGTTGTGGTTGGAGGTTGTGTGGTTATTGTGTATGTGTTTGAGAGAGGACACACTCTGAGTGGACGTCCAGGTGTTCCCCTGCAGCATTTCTCAACGCTTCAGGGAAATCTGGCTCATCTGTTGTCCTGAAACAGACTGCTCAGGTTCTGTGTGCAGGTGTGTGATCTATTTCTAAATGTATTCACATGTTGACTTCTTTTCTTCTTCTGTTTTTATAAGAACTGAAAGTCTTCTAGGCTAGAATACTTTGAGATTTTTAGTGTTGCACCGATTGGTCAGCTGTTCGCTTGTCTTGTACGATTGGCCAGCTTGTGTATTTTTGAATGTTTTGTACAGTTGGTCAGTTGTACGTGTGTGTGTGTGTGTGTGTGTGTGTATATATATATATATATATATATATATATATATATATATACACACACACACTACCAGTCAAAATGTTTGAAACACTTACTCATTCTTTATTATAATTTATTTTCACATTTTAGAATAATAGTAAAGTCATGAAAACTATGAACCAACATAAATGGAACTATGGGAATTATGTTGTGACTAAACAAAATCCAAAATAAATCATAACTGTGTTATATTTTAGCATCTTCAAAGTAGTCACCCTTTGCCTAGAATTTGCAGACATGTACTCTTGACATTTTCTCAACCAACTTCTTGAGGTATCACCCTGGGATGCTTTTTAAACAGTATTGAAGGAGTTCCCATCTATGTTGGGTACATATTGGCTGCTTTTCTTTATTGTTTGGTCCAAGTCATATTTTTTTTAAATTACATTTTAGTTTTGTAATTAAATAAATTAATATGGTGGCACAATTATATTTTTGTCTACAAAACTAATTTCAAACATTTAAGCATACGCCTTCAGATCAAAAGATTTTTAAGATCATGAAAAACATTTCAGTCGTGTTTCAAAACTTTTGACCGGTAGTATGTGTGTGTGTGTGTGTGTGTGTGTGTGTGTGTGTGTGTGTGTGTGTGTATATATATATATATATATATATATAATACACACACACACATTAGCCTACCTGATTGGCCAGCTATACGTTTACATTAATAAAAGCATTGCACAGTTGGTCAGCTTTATTTTCTACTTATTATTATTCTACTTATAACTTATTTTTTTACATGATTTACTGGCTTTACATTGGTATCTTTGAATGTGTTGTTTGATTGGCCATTTTAATATATTCATCTGTATTTATTGAAAATGTTGTCTAATTGGCCAGCTTTACATGTCTCTTTGCTCTTTTTTTAAAGTTTTGTGCAATTAACCAGCTTTACAAATTTATTTGAAATTTTGAAATTGTAGTGCGTTAGGCTAGCCTTACAGATTTATTGGTATTTTTTTAACGTTTTTGCGCAATTGGCTAGCTTAAATGTTGCCTGATTGGCCAGCTTTATGAATTAATTTGTTTATTTATTTTTTTATGTAGTGCAATTGGCTAGTAATGTATGTTTTTTTTTAAATTTTGTGTGATTGGCTAGCTTTATGTTTGTATTCATAAAAGTGTTGCCTGATTGTATGTACTGGGGGCCAAAAATGTTGAATAATGTACAGATTTTGCTTTTTCAGAAGGAAATTGGTACTTTAATTCACCAAAATGGCATTCAACTGATCACAAAGTATAGTCAGGACATTACTGATGTAGAAAACAGCACCATCACTATTTGAAAGAAGTCATTTTTGACCAAATCTAGACAGGCCCCATTTCCAGCAGCCATCACTCCAACACCTTATCCTTGAGTAATCACGATAAATTGCTAATTTGGTACTAGAAAATCACTTGCCATTATATCAAACAGTTGAAAGCTATTTGGTTTGTTAAATGAAGCTTAACGTTGTCTTTGTGTTTGTTTTTGAGTTGCCACAGTATGCAATAGACTGGCATGTCTTAAGGTCAATATTAGGTCAAAAATGGCAAAAAAAATATAGTAGAGGTACACCGATATATTAGTTTTACAGATTAAATGGTGCTGATAGTTGCTTTTTGGAACTATTGTTATCAACAAAAATCTATGGCGATAGTTTCCAATAGTTTTTTCATCATTTAAATTTTTTTTAAATAAGAGTCCACGGTGTGTTTTGGGCTTTGTAAGGGGGTTCAGTGGAAAGGAGGAGGCGAGAACCGGCTAACAACTTAATAATTTATTAACCAAAAACCCAACCAAAAACACACAA